>NC_038252.2:14599469-14899469 GCF_000004515.6 Glycine max | reverse complement strand
ACGGGAAATGAAAAATATAAAAATATTTTTTTATATATATCATGTTATTTAATTTATTATCTATTTCAATTTAAATATCACATTTTAAATTTAAAATAATTTTTTTAAATATAAAATTATAATAATTATAAAATAAAAATATTTTTACAGTTACACTTTTATCCTTAAAAAGAGCAGAAAGTTAAAATTACTAATATAGCCTAAAAGTATTAGCGGGAAAATATTTCTTTTTTAGGTTGGAAAACTTTATAAAATTACTTTTTTCCCTTAAAAAGAACGAAAAAAATTAAAATTATATATTTATGTTCACTTCTACTTTTATATATATAAAGATTAAACTTGAGTAAAGTTTGTAGGATTTTTACAATTATATTAAATGTTATAAATTTAGTTATATATAGTCAGTATGTGTAAATTTAATGTTATTTTATTTGTAATACTATATATTTTTAATAATGTATTCTTTCATCGATTCATAATATATAGAGATATTTTGAATCAATCAAACGATTATAATATATATATATATATATATATATATATATATATATATATATATATATATATATATATATATATATATATTATAGCAAATAAAAAAGGTATACGATTTTTAAATATAAAATAATTTATATTTTTGTATATTTTATTTTATTTTATAATTAAGCATTAAAATTATTATCTATTTCAGCTATTATATATTAATTATAAACTGGAAATATAAAATACAAAATAATTTTTTTATATATCATGTTTATTTGTTTAATTTATTATCTATTTTAATTTAAATATCACATTTTAAATTAAAAATAAAATATTTTTTTAAATATAAAATTATAATATAAAAATACTTTTACAGTTATACTTTTATCCTTAGAGCGTAAAGTTAAAATTACTATTTTAGCTTTTAAGGTTATTAGCGGAAAAATATTTTATTTTTAGAATGAAAAGCTATATAACATTATTTTTCTATCCTTAAAAAAAATTAAAATTACATATTTATCCTCACTTATACTTTTATTTATTTATTTATATATATATATATATATATATATATATAAAGATTTGATCCTTGGGTCTATAATTAAAGTACTTGAATAGTGTGTGACATCATATGTGAATATCTAGATCATATATTCATGTTACAGGCTTAATGAAATTTGATCGTCTTATTTGTTCATCCCCTTATCTTTTTATAAAGTAAAATTATATTTTTGATCTCCTAGTTTATTTTCAATTTTGGATTTGGTCCTCCTATAATTTAATTTACAAATTTGGTCCCCCAGTTTTATAAATCCCTGCAAAATTGGTCTTGTAAGCTCGATTTGGACGTTGACCATTAATCTCAAACTGTGACTGCCACGTGTCAATGTCACATGTGATTGCCACATGTCAATGCCACGTGTCAATGTCTGTGTGGTTCCCTGTAAAGGCTTCATTTTTTGTAGGTAAAATTATACTTTTGATCCCACAGTTTTACTCTAATTTTGATTTTAGTCCCCTTATAATTTAATTTGCACATTTGGTCCCCCGGTTTTATAAATTCCTTTATAGATTGTTCCTTCAAAATTGGTCTTTTGAATGATTTAGTCACTGGTGCTAGAAACATGGTAGGTTTTGATAAATCTCACACTGGTGCTAGAGACATGGTAGGTCTTGATAAATCTCGCAATTCTTTTTCATCGCAAGTTTTTCACTCACTTGGAACCCAAAAAAAAATCACTCTTTGTCTCTCTCCCACTTCCGGGATTCAAAAGACCAAATTTGAAGGAACAATTTATAAAAGGATTTATAAAACTGAGGGACTAAATGTGTGAATTAAAAACTATAGGGGAACCAAAATCGAAATTGGAGTAAAACTAGGGGACCAAAAGTGCAATTTTACCTACAAAAAATGAAGCCTACAGGGAACCACTCAAACGTTGACACGTGACAGTCAATGTCTGAGATAACGGTCGACGTCTAAATCGGGCTTTCAAGACCAATTTTGCAGAGATTTATAAAATTGGGGGGACCAAATTTGTAAATTAATTTATAAGAAAACCAAATCCATAATTAGAGATAAATTAAGGGACCAATTTTATAATTTTACCTTTTATAAAAGCCAAAGAATAGTTGTGATAGACATACACTTAACACCTCATCTTTATAAACAATCATCAAACAATTGACTCAGAGGTTGTAAAATATAAAGAAATAATATTATTTATTTATTTGATTTAATTTGATTCCTTTGAATAAAGAAATTATATGATTAGTTTCCTTTTTATAAAAGATTTGATCTTATACAGATATGTTAAATATAAAAAAAAAATGTAATTTCTTTTATTATCTTTTGTTTATGTAAATAAAATAAAAATACGTAAGCAACAAAACTAAACCCAAAATTTTATAAATATATTTTCTACGTATTTTTTCCTGTATTTTGTAAATTACATTATATAAAATAGATTAGTACTTATATATATTTTAAAATACATATAAAATATATTTTATAAAATATATTAATCGAATTTTTAAGTTACTAATGATTATTAAAATTGTTTAATAAAAAATATTTTATATAATTAGTATTTGGCTGCAGTTTCTATCAACTCTAGATACGAATAAGTTATTGTTGAACGATTTTAATAAATGTATAAATAATGAATAAAATTATATTAATATATTTATATGTTTTTCAAAATATATTTTAATAATATAACTTATAAATATGTTTAAAATATATAAATACTAATCTATTTAATATATTTTATCTAATATAAATTTAAAACATATTTATGAAATATATAAAATAGATTATTTAAAATTTATCATACATGAAGAGTTGTGATTGAATGACACTGTAAACTATTATTATATAATCATTTTTCTCTATTCATAAAGAATAAAATATATGTAAGTTTTAAATAATATTTTGTCAATTATAAATGATAATGATGGAGTTAAAGAGTTTTTTTTTTGGAATCAAATATAAAAAAACAAAATTAAATCATAAATATAATTAATATTCTAAAAATATATAAATAAATTTAAATTTAAAAAATGAGACGATTTCAATATGAGTTTACTTAAACTGAAAAAATTTAATTAGAGTGTGTGAATGAGTTAAAAAAATAATATAACTTCTTTTAAATAAAAAATTTCCTACCTTTTGTGGGAACTGAGATCTTGGGAGAGTCAATTTCACTTCTTGTTCTTTTTCTTTGTCATGTGTATTTTATATATTGATATTTATGTGTATGCAAATTTTTTTAGAAATATAAATTGAATAAAATAGATAATAAGATAAGAGTAAAATAAAAGATGTGATGTACCGTTTATATTTGTTTAGTGAAATAAAAAAAATATTTTTATGAAATTATGTATCTATTTTTAAATATTTAAATATAAAAGGATGTTATTTATTATTTTATCTTAGTCTATAAAATCTAAAGACAGACCCTTCACAGCTTTATAAATCCTAATAATATATCATGGTTGTTCACTTGTTCATTAATATAATAGATCGAGAAGGAGTATAGTTTGAATCTGTATGTAAAAAGCAACAATGGAGGTCTCTCACTTATTCATTAGATACTCTTAAAAAAAAAAAAAGACTTCCATGACGGGCAAATTACTACTCTTGAATGAATCAAGAAATAAAGGGTAATGAATAAAAAAAAAAATACTATTCAACAGATAATACTCTCACACTTAAGTGTGGATCGATGGAGGCTGGAGACACCTCATGCTCAATTGAGAATTACTGATTGCAAATGACTTTTTATATAAAGTCTGGATTAAATTTTACACCACAATGAAGTTTCTTTTTGAATTCAACTCTATGGTCTTGAGGGAAGTATAATAACGAGTAAAGAAATAAAATAATCATATATTTATAAATTTACAATTTCTAGTGTCTAAAATAAATCATAAATGCATCTCTTGAATGCCTTACTTTGACGCACCCTCTAGCTTTGCTTGTTAGCTCTTACTTAACTGGTCTTGCTTTTGTTCAATGCTATCATCAGTTTTTGGCCTCGCGTTCATAAGAACCTGTTGGTGAATGATGGTTAATATACGTACCACAATCTTTATTATGTGACAAACACTATAGTCCATGATGATTAAAATGAAAAACATTAATAGGCTTGATTACAACTTTTCCCTCAAAGTTTTACAATGTCACAAATTTTGTCCTCCAAAGTTTTTTCTCACAAATTTGACTCTCACATTGAAAAATTGTCACAATTAAGATATTTTGCGACAATTTTACTTTAAATCACCATAATTTAAACACTTTTGTAATAGTTTTTTCATTGATTGTTGTGGGTTTTATTTTTTGCGTACGGATAAAATTCACGATATTTTGTAAATTGAGGTGGGCAAAATTTGCGAAAAAAATTTTGGAGGACAAAAATTTGTAACATTGTACAACTTTGGTGGCAAAAAGTGCACTTAAGCCTAATATGAATTTAATAAGCATGTACAATTCATGTAAAAGTTTTTACACTATTAACAAATTAGATATAATCTTTAATATGACTTTTAAAATAAATTATAAAAATTAACAAACTATATAAATTGATTTGTAATTAAATGATTATGTATAAAATCTTTTAAGGCCATATATTTATTATTCTTAATAAATATATAAAACTAAAGTTCTATAATGTGTTACCTTCCGCAGCATGGTGTTCTCATTGATTAAAGTAGAGATACGTTCTTCTAAGATAGCGTTTTTATCTTGCAACTCTTTAGCTCTTGATTCCAAGTCATTCACATAAACCTTCTTTCTTTCGCGGGCTTGTTGGGCAGAGACCCTGTTTCGCAACAACCTGTGTGCAATAATATATACACCCTTTATGGCTTATGATAATTTTATATTCATAGCAAAACCTTTTCAAATTAAAAAAAAAAGGGTTTAAAAAAGTTCCTACACTACAAAGGTGTGAACCAGAGCCGTGATCGAAAATTTTAAAAGAGAATAAATTTTAAAAATATTATATTAATCTTGAAAGTTTTGGTAAACATAAATTTGATATTAGTTCTCTTAAATTGTTTTGTGAAAAAAATATAATCAAAGAAGCATTAAAAAAATCAATTAATATTTTATTAGAAATATTAAATTATATTTTAAAAAAATAATTCATTTTATATGCATGTAATTTTCACATAATATTATTAATAATACTAGTAATTATTGTTATTTTCAAAAGAAAATATTTTTTAAAATTAACTTAAGATAAACTATATTACAAAGTTATTGGTTAAATTCCTATTGAATGAGATATTTAAATTACTTTATTATTAAATTTTAATTAACAATTTTTTAAATACAAAATTTGCCAAAGGCTTAAAAGATTTTAGACATAGTCTTGGCGTGAACACCATAAATATACGCGTACATTATTAGGTATCTTGCAAACAAGAAATATCCAGATACCCTTGAATTGATTGTCTATATTTATTTTATGGTCCCGCCAATGATTTTTCAAGATATTTTTTCAAAGAATTAAAAACATAATATTAATAAAAAAGTATAACTTTTAGTATATTAAAAATTTAAAAAGTGTTATAACTACAACTTCAATAACAGTGGCTTTATGGTTATTAGGTGAAATCAATTATATGGATTCCATGATATCATTAAACTCAATTAAAAACTATATTTTCAAAATTAATATTCTCTATGCATGAGATTCTTTTTAATAATTTCTTTCAATGTCATTCTTAGTATTCTTCTATCTATTTTCTCGAGACTCAACCATGTGGAAATCTAAAAGAGTTACTTTTTAATTAATATTTTTATTTTGAATTCTTAACAACTTAAATAAGATATCCATAAACATTTACTATATTATTATATTTATACAACAATTTTTATTTCACCTATCATCGATCTTGTTGTCTAAAAGTGAGCTACCAACAATCTTTAGATATACTCAGATCACAAAACAACAAAATTTTAATATTTAGTTTTTTTATATATAACAGTTTCAAAATCATGTAATTAAAAAAATGAAACTTTTTTCCATTCAAATAAACACATGTTATTATATTTATACATTAATCTAATGACACGCACAAACTATTTAGGGTATACATTGAATATTTGTATTTTGAATGGCTTAGTCTATTAACTCTAGTAACAAGAATTTCTTCATTCTATCACCCATTAGTTGAATACCTCAAAAACTTGTTTTGTGATTGTCCAACTATTTTAAGTCAAATTAATTTACAATCAAATTCCATCTCAATTGATTCGACCCATATACTTACACATTTCTCTAAAGAATTCCCGGTGAGGATCGACTTAGTGATAAGAAATTTAGATAATATGCATAAAATCATAGACTTAAACCAAAGTCACCAAAAATACTAACCAAAGAAAGTTACACCTTTTAAGACCCAATTCTCTCCTCTTAGCACTTGTTTCAGCCACCAAATTATGAAAACATTTGAATAAGGTAGCTACAATATGCAGAATATACAAAATATGTGTATGTATATGTACCTCTTGAGGCGTCTATGTTCCTTATCTGCAGGGTTTCTTCCCCTGCGGCGCTTTCCAGGAAAGCCAGTTTGAAATTGAGGGTCTGTCACATTACGTTGAGTAAGGTTACTATTTTGAAGAGTCGCTGCAGAATGAACACTAACTGGTGTGGTTTCCACATCAGGAACTGTGAACATATCTTCATCACTGTCTTCTGGATAAGTAAAACAGTTCACCAATTAGATCACCATGCTTAATGTGCATATATAAAACATTCTCTTTACTGCCAAAAACTCTTACAATTAGAGGAATAAATGAGACAAAAAAAAAAATTCTCTTTACTTTCTTGTAACATTCAAATGATCCAGACATTCTTTCTTTATTTCCATTTTGTAGAAAAAAATTAACCCTCTTAAAGAAAATGAAAAAAGAGGCAAATAACTAGCATATATATATATATATATATATATATGATGCATTTGAAGAAGGATAAAATTAAGATACCATTCTTTAGTGACATGTGATTTCTCATCCAAAATCTAGTAGGTTTTAAAACTTGTTTACAGAACAAGTGTTTAAAAAAAAAACTGATTTATATTTTCTTATCCTCTTTTGTTTTCTTCAAGTGCTCAAAAGACAAACTTTACGAAATCAGAATGTTTCAGAGACAAATACTTTCAAATGTAGGTACAAACAAATTTTAGAAAACAGAAAACTACTTTTGAAAATAGTAAACAAATCAGGCCCAAGTATTTTTTTTATGCTACTCTTTAATCAAAATTAGAGTTTGATCTTAATGTTGACCTCAATTATGCGGGTTATGGAGATGAGACTCAAGTTTTAATTGGAGAATCCCACCAAATTACCTAATAAAATTGCCCTTAAATTTAGTCCTTTGAATAACTGATTAGTGTTATGTTCTGTTCCATAACACAAGAAAGAATGTGTCACCTACCAATTTTGCTACTCTTGTTGTGTAGAGACAAAGGAGGGAAAGTGTGTAGCCTATTATTCCATGAAGAAGAGGATGAGGCTGCAGCAGCAGCAGGTGCTACTCCTTCTTTCAGCTGAGAAGGGGCTTTACCCTCACTGGGTCTTGGAAGAGACATTTTTTTCTCTCTTTCTTTGCTCTGAAGGGTAGCTATTTTTTTCCTTCTCAACAACAAAGGGATTTTTTAACGAAGGAAAAAAGTGTAAATGTGTAGTACTAGTACGTGTGTGTGTGCAAGATGGGGCCATGAAGTCTTGGATGGAACCATCTCATCCCAAAACCATTGACGATGAAACATGGGAATGGGGCCAAAAAGTTTGGTTCACAAATGAACACGTTGATGTACACAGAACCGCCCCTTTCCTAACACCATTTGTAATGGCAACTACACAAATGACAAATACTCTGCTTCTAAATTCTAATTCGCGTGGTCCACTATTTCCACCTATTTATGCTTATGACAGCATTCTAGGGTTCCGTTAGCAAAAAAAAATTTGGTACGAAACTTCAAGTATCTCACAGGAGACAATTCTACTCGAGTTGGTCAAGATTTCCATGAATGACAAAATTTGCCCTCCAAATTTTAAATTTAGACTTAACTTGAAACAATCTTGTCCTAGTTGATCCACACGTTCATAATAATTCTGTCTTCACATGCTTTGGTACATTTGACATTGGTTGTTATCCTAACATAACACACAAAGCATGTGGCTAGTTACCAAATTGTTGGACTAACTCATGCATGCAATATGATTGCTTAGAAACAATTTGTCACTATTGATACCAAATGTAATACAATATTGATACCACATTCATGTTCGTATTTGATGTGTAAATTCACCATTAATTTAGAGCAAGTTTATGAATTTAATCTAAACCTCTAAAGGTACCGATGACACATTGTGCCACTTAAAAGTAAGTACATCTTAAGTGTTCAACTACAGAAAATGGTATTAGATGAATTGACCAAATACAACTTGACTGGGTGAGCACACATAGTCACACACATAGACACACGCACTCCCACCCCACACATGTATGTGTATGTCTATGTGAAAATATCATATCTCATACTCCAGATATTATTTTAAGAATTTCAATGATATAATTGGGTTACAAGCCTACTGTCCAAATTTGAAGGCGATCCAATGGTTAACTTATCCAAGATCGTGGTTTTACCAGAATAGATTTAGGTAAATCTTAAAATCTCATAATTTCAACCTAAGTCAATAAAACTCCACATAATTCAACATCCACATCAAGCAAATCACACATGGCTAATTTCCACAATACCTCAACTCATCCTAATTAATCAAGTGATCAAATAACACAAGAAAAACATCAAACATCTATTTTTAGTTATCAAAATTTTAGGACGTTACACTACGCATGGGGAGCTGCTGCCCTAGTCCATATGTATGACAATTTGAATGATGCGTCTAAGAGCATTGCCAGGAAACTTGCGGGATATATCACACTTTTACAAGTATTTTTAATTGAAGTTAATTTTTTTAGTTTTGTTATGTATTTTATATTGACTATTTTTTGATTTTTTTTGTTTTTAAAATATGTGTAGTGTTGGATCTATGAGCATTTTCCTTCAGTTGTCGAGTCTATTGTTGCTCAAGATTATGATGAGAAGAAACCACATGCCTGCCACTGAAAGTCTAGGAAGGCATTACCAGTGTTGACGTATTGGAAGTGGCTGGATAGATTGATGCCTGATGTTGTGTCCTCGATTCCTTATGGTGGCCACTGTGCAATTAGAGAATTCGAGCTGATTTCTTTGTTTTTTGGACATATCCGATGGGGTCCATCTGTTGTCATACCTCGACTAAATGTTCCCTATTCACTTAAATCAACATAGTTTGTTTTCAGCATCAACAAATTTCTATACTGCTGCATTCTACTAATATATGGTGTTGGCCACTGCTTTGCCTAAGAATGATAATGTGTAGACCAACTAGAAGCGGTAAGGGACAACGGTCTCTTAGAAATACTATTACATATGGACATACACATTCAAATTATGATAACACAATTTAATACATAAATTAAAAAATAGGATTATCATGCATTTACTTGAACAAAATGATTGTCATACACATGACCGATACATATTACACGATGCACATAACAATCTGTTTGTGGTTGACTTCTAAGAGGAAAAACATAATGCTTTGTTGGAGAAAAAGAGAAATAAGGATGACATTATACATTGATGCAATCACATATTCCATGTCAGTTATATTCATCCATTTATCCATGATAACCTGCATGTTACAGTTATAATTACATTTATTTAAACCAAATTTAATTCAATAAAACAACAAAAATTATATACCATGGATAATCCATCAACCAGTAGGAACCACTTTAATTCCTTAAATCTGTTTATGCCACCAAGTAGGTTGATATACTCATTAGATCAGTTGCCAAGTTCATTAAGCAAATGGTTGCGCACCAAAGATCATGAATCTTTACTCATATCTAATAAGACAATAATTGTATGATATCCACAATTACCATCATCTTTGACATCAACAGTGTTTTCAATGGAATCATGAATGCATGGATGAAATTGATCCAACATCGACATAGTCTTTCTTAGAATTGCTTGCTCAGATGATGATGTACATTTAACTGAAGATTTACTATTTTGCATAGAATGTAATGCATCAACATAATCCCTCCAGTAAGATGAATCACACTTTGATGCAATTCTACCCCCCAAGGGCATTGGATAGAAAACTCCAAAAAGATTGAACCAGAGATGCAAGAGAAGACCCTAGAGTTCTCATAAGCCTTAGGGTAGATTTCAGGCTCATAGGCTAAGTATGAACCCACTTATCTTTGTACATATTAGATTAAGGTTTCATTATTTTTGGGTCTTGTATTTAGGGCTCCATAATGTAGGTAGGGTACCCTAGAAATGTAGTATTTTTCAGCCCTTGTCTTTTAAGGCACCTAGACTATAGTTTTGTATTAGGGGTAGTTTTGTAATTTCACATGCATTAAGTGAATATTTGATGTGTGTGTTGGGAAATAAATTAAATTGAATTGGGAGAAGCCCAATCCAATTATATTTTAGAGGGGGAAGTGAGCATTTGCTTGCTTCAACCCATTGTCACATCACATAGTCACACTTTGTGCATGTCGTTCATGCTTTACATGTCTCATGACACCTAAGCACATTTAGTGGAAAATCTTGGACTTGATTTTGGATTAATGGGCTGAACCATAGCTAAAATTCACTAATCATAATTAGTGAAATTTTGGCTCCACAAATTCAATTTCAAATTCAAGTAAAATTTGAATAGAAATTCAAGTTTCTCTCCAATTTTGTGTGACACTCAGGCTATAAATAGAGGTCATGTGTGTGCATTTTTTTTTAACTTTGATCATTTGAGAATTACACTTCAAAGTTCAGACCTCATTTGAGGCACAAAATTTCGTGCTCTTTCTCTCCTTCTCCCTCCACTCATCTTCTCCTTCCTTTAAGCTTTTATCCATGACTTCCTATGGTGGTGAGCTTCTTGTTGACTCATCTTCTCCTTGAAGTGGCGTCTCCAATCATTTTTCTTCCTTCTCCATTATGTTGCCATTGATCTTCAAGAAGCAAAGGACTCCATTGATGAAGAAGATCCTAGGCCTACAAGCTCCACATAGGAGCTACGTCACACTTTGTTGATGTTTTCTATTTGATCACCGGTTTCTTCTGAGCACCTTTTGTTTTGACATTTTCTAAAGGAGGACACATAGAGTTTAGATCAGAGTAGGCAATTTCCTGAAGTTTACTCTTTAAAGTAACTTTGCCACAAACATCAAGTTCTTGAAACCACTTGGATATGGTTTCCATCTCTTCAGTTATTCTAACTTCCGACTTAGATAACCCTTGGTCTGAAAAACTTAGTCTCCACCAAAACATAAGGATTACTCCCAAAGGTATGCTACCAACAACATATCTAGCTAGCTCACATGCATAAGGAAGACCATGAGTAGTTCTCATTACACATCCACAACGAGAACTGTCAATACTAGCATAACTCACATGCTCATACTCAGCCACAATTTGGTTTAAAGCATACCTTGATACCATGCCAAGTAGTTTTTTGTATAGGTAACTTTAAAAACATGTCCAATCACATGTGTACTTGTCTTAAAAGATGCCTCAAGTTCAGTATGTTGTAGCATGATCATGTTGTTCATGGCTTCCCAAACACTACATAGGTCTCCAAGGCTATTCTATAGTAGTATTTTTAAGGTCTAATGAGCAGATTCAACCCTGCATATAAAATACACAAAAAAAACAAAGACAACCCATTAAGTCCTAAATCCTAAGCAAAAAAAAAATTACAATTTTCATATCTGTTTGTTGTTGTATTTCCTAAGTGCATCACCTTATTCGTCTAGGCTTTAACAAACTTTTCTTTGTGAGGAATTATCCGTGTTTGGTTGACATAGTCAATAAACATTGGTCATAGTTAACAAGTAATTTCAAACTTTTTAAGACACTCATCAAATGCATCCTTAGAAGGACAATTAACCAAACTCTCCCAGGCTTCCTTAACATAATCTCATGCATTTTTTTACCAACCAGAGATTTATACTTTGCCTTCACATTCTTATCAATGTGAAACCGACACAACAAGTTGGTACACTTAGGGAATACAGTTTTCACCGCATTCGTCAATGCTAGATCTTTGTCGGTAACAATAACTCTAGGGAGGACATCACATTTGAGAAAAAGACCTCAAAACTATTCTAGAGCTCACACAACATTATTTAGACGTTCTCCCTCCAAATAGGCAAAATCAGCAAAGAATGTCATCATTGTTAGTGTGACACCTACAAAGTCAAGTAACAGGAGCCTGTACCTGTTTGTTTTGTAGGTAGTATCGATAAAAAATATCAAATTACAAGCATTGCATAGCTTCACTGCATCAGGATGACACCAAAAGATACCACGTACAACATTTTCATCCTTTAATCTATGCCAATGAATACTGATTTCATTCAAGAAGCTTCATTAGTTGTTGCATTTCAGTATCATTGCCTCTTATGGAAGAACAATATGCACTTCTTGCATTGTATATTTGCTTGATTGTTGTATAAATATTGACATTGTGCTCCTTCAACATTAGCAGAATATTTATTAGTTTCATCATTGACTTTGTCATATCAACAATAATAATCTTTTCATCCTTAGTCAATTGACCAGTGTATGGATGTTCAACTAATGACTTTACCATTTCATGATTGTGACTCCCACACATTAACTTCATCATCCATCTTTGGCCTCCAACCACTAGTTTCCCATGCAACTTAAAGGTACACCCATATTTTCTACTGTCAGTATTTGTTCTTACCAAATCTTTCTTTATGGTCCTATACTGACCACTCCTTTCACAATCAATTAAGACAAATGATGTCCTTCCTCTCATACCAATGTTTGTGTCTGATCTCATAATGATTGTCACAAAACCAATTTCATAAGCAACAACTCGAGTCCAAATCAAAACATCATCACGAATAGCAAACACCTAGAATGTAATCCAGACATCTATAGTCTTCAAGAGACATTCAATAACTTACTTTAACAAAAAAAAATCATATTAATACCTGAGAAGTATTGAAGGCATAAGAACAATCAACATGTTCTGATTTCACACTAGCTTCGTCTTCTTTTTGTTCATTCATATCAATTTCTTCAAACATTATACTATAATGCATTCATTGATCTTCGTCCATCTTAACAAGACATTGAAAATTTTCAGTCACAAACAAACGACCCCTAACCACATCATACATATACTACCACACAATTTTTTTTATTTTTTTACTACAATTAATAATATAAAACATTAAAATTGATAACCATATTTATTAAAAAACCAATAACATCAAGTTTTTCTACTTAAAATTCATAACCATATAATACATAAAAAATGATAATCTAACCATATATACTAAAATAAATAATATTATTGAACTTAATTTTAATTCATCAAATTACAAGCACTAAAAACAACCAATTTTAAAGCATAACGACTCAAATAAATTATAAGTCTAAATTATTTTACAATTAATACCACTTCCACAATATAAAAACAAATACTTACAAATTAATTATAAAACTATACTAATTTAAAAATATTTAAAATAATAATACTAATTACATTTAAAATAAATAATAAAACAAATTTTAAAAAAAACTAAAAAAAATTAGATTAACAATCCATAAGTTATATAAAACTTGCAGATTATCAATCCGTAAATATTATATAGCTTACGGATTATTTATCCATAAGTGTTATACGTAGAAAAATAAACTATCAAAGACACCTTACCTCCACCGTTAACAACCACACCAACCACCACCACAACCACCACTTGCTGACATACTTTCGTAAGACTTTCACCTCGACCAAAGTGGATACAATGGACCTCTCCTCTCATGAAAATGAAAAAATGTGATGAAACCAACATAATGAATGAATGAGTCAAGAACGTGAAAGAAAAAGCTAAAAGGAAGAAGAAGAGCACACAAGGGTATTTTTGAAATATCATAATATTGTTGGGTGCATAAGCAATATGCTTGGTGCACAAAGCAACAACCCATTGTGTCACTATCATTGGTTTGTGTTTGATTTGTGTGCTTGTCGAAAACAAACAAAAAAGTAGACACTTCTTTATTACGTGGGATGCCCCCTTTTTATTGTGTGGGACACCACATCAAAGTCAGCACCACACTAAATACTTTTGTGTGGGTTAATGGAGAAAACTTACAACATAACGAACTTGTTACACTTTTTATAAATTCAAAGATAAAATTTTTATTTTTTATATTTTTGGAACGTAATTATTAGTGTATTTATTGGCTAAAGAGGGTGGGCATTGATTGTGGTTACCTTCCTTTGTTGAGAAGTTACTTTACTCGTGAAAAAAAAATGACACGGTGGATGTTTGTACAAAGTTGAAAGCAAAGCCAAAAAGAAGAACTAACAATTATGATTACTTTAATGGATTGGATGCCCATGTCTTAAGCATCCTATGCATGCGTTATTACCATTAAATGAAGTACATATTAGTCAAAGCTTGCATTCTAAGCATTGACTTCGAAGAATTTGCAGATAATAAACACAAATTCAAAAGAAATATCACCTTGTTTCCAAATAATAATTTATTTTTTTTAAAGGCAAAATAATAATTTCTTTGACAATCACAAGATTCACATCGAAATGTAAGCTTATCTAGTCAAAATGCATGGCAACGAAATGCTGTGGTTTTGTCTAGTTATTACTTCATCATTAATTTACAACGTCATTGATTTGACACAAATTGATGATGATCGATGTAAATTGTTTTTTCACAACAAAGCAAAGAGATTGTTCAAAGGTTTTAATAGGAAAGAATTTTCGGTCAAAAAGTTTTTATATTGTTAATCAATAAAAAATTATTCTTAACATCATTTTAAAATAATTATTATAAAATTAAATAAACTTATAATATTTTATAGTTAGATAATAATATAAAAAAGTAAAAATCAAGTTGTTATTGCATATTAATTAAGTTTTAAATGTATTTTTTTCTTAGAATTTTATTTGATTTTGTTCTTTTTAAAAAATATTGATTTAAATTCAATTATTTTATTTAAAATAATTATTATTATTTTTAATTCCTCAAATTTAGTTCTCAATAATTACTAATCTTATGTTACTACTAATATTTCACATCGTTAATTAATGACAATAATAAAAAATATTTTAAAAAAAAGGATTATAATTTACAAAGACCAGCATTATTGAAAAAATGTTCCAAGTACCAAAATGAGACGAAACTTTATTTTTAGGGATGAAAACATTGTTTACAATTTAAAGTTTGAGTAAATAATATATGTATTTACAATGTATTGATAATAATTATTTTTAAAATTATATCAACAATAATTTTTCATTAATTATTATTGTAAAATAATTTATAATTGAAAATGCTTAAAAATTATTTTGAAAATTTTGTATGGGGTTTTGTTAAGTAAATTACTAGAATCTTCCGTACAAGTGAATAACAAAAGATTTTTTATTTTAACTACAAGATGCTTATCTCATTTCATTCATAATAAAAGAAAAAGAAAAAGAAGACTGAAGACACTATAACTTCTTTTTTTTAATATAGAGACACCATAACTCTTTATCTCAACCAACATGTACCTTCACAAGTACAGAAATGACAAACCCAATCAACACATAATCCAAAATAGATAGGGATCGTGAAGACCATTTTTTTCAAGCATTTTCCAAAAAAGGAATAAATTCACTAAACAAGTAAATAACATCCTAGAATCGGTGGCAGACAGAAATTTATATTAGTGGAGGAAAGAAATAGTTCAAATTAGGTATAAAAAAAAGGAAGCTCAAATTTGTATTTAGTTTGGATAAATTAATAAATTTTATTTTGGGCTTATAATAATAATTTTTTTATTGAGTTTCTAGTAAAACAAACATTTTATTTTTAGTCATTGTTATATTGGTTTAGTCCTTAATCTTTTTTTCATTTTGTATTAGTCTCTTTGAAAAATATTTAATAGAGACAAATAGTCAATGATCTACATACTATAGACAAAAAAAAAAAATTAGAATGACTAAAAAAAATAACAAAGACCAAAATTAATTTATTAGGAATTCAATGTAATTTTTTTATTAGTAACCCAAAATAAAATTCACTAATTTATGAAGGATCAAAAATATTTTTAAGACCAAAATTATTTTCTAATTTGGTTGATAAATTTTCTTTAATTTATTTATTAGGTTGAATTTGGTTAATTTATTTTTAAATGTTCTAATTAGGTACTTTACTTTTTTGTTTTTTAAATGAATTTAATTTTTTGTCAACTAAAATCAATTTGGTCTCATTTTTTCTAAGATAACAAAAGAAAAATAGGATCAAACAAAACCAATTTTAAAAAATAAATTACCTAATTATACCTTTGAAAAAATAAAATACCAAATTCAACCTAATAAATAAATTATGAGATCAAATTGAAATAAAAAAATAAATTAGATAACCAAACAAGTAATTAAACCTAAAAATTCAAAGAATAAAGTAGTAGGTTTAATATCAATTTATTCTTTTTTTTTATTTTTTTACATTCATTTTAAAAATTATCTTATAGGAGATATACCTATTTTTTTATTAAGGGCAAAAATATTTTTTTTATTACACATACAAGTTAAAAAAAATTTATTGTGGGGACAATTATCCGACACATTAAAACGTGCATGTGTCATTGTTAGAAAGTACTCTTTGTGTTCCTTTTTGTAAGATATTATTTAAAATTTCTTTATCCCCCTTCATAAGATTATTTTCTTATTGTCCCTTGCATTAATTTTTTTTTTACCAAAATACTTTTAATAATTCTAGTTCATAAATTATAAATACTTTGAATTGTCTCTTTTTTCTCTTATAATAGTTGGGGAATGATAGAGTTTAGTTTTAAAAATTAAAATTAACTAGAAAATAAACTTTTAACATCAGTTATTAAGGACTTTCAACATTAGTTATTAATCGATGTTGAAATTACTAACGTTAAAAGTGTTAACACAACATTGATTTTTTTCAAAAACTGATATAGTGTCATAAAACAATAACAAAAAAATACGTAGAAAACCACACCCGTTTTTTCATGAAAATTGATGATGTCAGTCAACGACAACATCGATTTTCCAAAAAAATAGATGTTTTTTTACTAACAACAACGGTTTTCATAAAAAAATTGATGTGATTTTTGAATGATAACATTAGTTTATTGGAAAATCGATGTCGACAGTAAAAAAACAACATCATTTTTTTGAAAAACCAATGTTGTCGTTGACTGACAATATCAACTTTTCTAAATAACCAATGTTTTTTGTATTTTTATCCTGTTTGTTTTTGTAACTAACCCAATTAACATGTAAATTGAAAAGCAAAAGCAAACCATACATTTGTTATCAAGCATTTTAAATTTTGTCCATAATATATAATTGAATATTTACAATGAATTATAAGAAAAATGAAAGTCAATACATAATAAATTTTGTAACTTGACAACATCAGTTTTCCTAAAATATCCTTTTTTTTTAATTAACCCAATTAACATGTAAATTGAAAAGCAAAAACAAACCATACAGTTGTTATCAAGCATTTTAAATTTTGTCCATAATATATAATTAAATATTTACAATGAATTATAAGAAAAATGAAAGTCAATACATAATAAATTTTGTAACCTAATCTAAATTAACATAATAACTACTCTACAATTCTAAAATTACTTAAAGTTCTAGTGTTTGATTTTTAACTTTCAAATAATATTTTGCCCACTGAATTTGAATGACCTTCATTCTCTCTGGTTCCAATGATCTTTAATCAGTGAAATACTGCATGATATAATAAAACATAAGTTAATAAATGAGTGTAAATAATAACAATGATAAGAAATAGAATTAGTTTTGAAGTAAATAGTTATCATTTCTCAGTTATTAAAGAAAATAAAAAAATCATTGTTCGAATTCCATCTTTATCCCATTTGAATGTCAGAATAGTAAATATAGGTATAATTCAATGGGTTAGGTCCACTTACTTTTTGTTAATCTTTCCCTTTTTAAAAATTTTACACTTTTTTATTTGAATTTCTTTCTTGACTCTATTCTAATGAAATTCTACAATTACTTGATTTTTTTATTACAAATAGAAACTTGTTCCAAATATCCACAATATTTCGATTCTTCCTTAAAATAGAAATACGATTGCTTTGTTTCTAGGAAACCTCCTAGGATTATTATTAACATTCATGACATTACGTAGTACCTGCACTTAGTGCTTTCTTTTTGTTTATTATATTAAATTGAATAGGATATTTAGATATTCAAAGTTAATTGAAGCGTAATAAAAATTAATTTTGAAGACATGAAACATTATTTAAATGACTTACTTTAACTACGATCCATCTAGCAGCCTTAGATTTACTTCCTTGACTGTGTTGAATCCCTTTAGAACATTGATAAAGAGAAACATGCATGTGTATTATACAATAAAAATATTGATGTCAAATTGTAATCATAAAGTAAATGTATTACAAAATTTTCAAGTAGTTGTCGGGCCTATTGTGCAAGGAACAAAATCAAATGACAATATTGTCCTTAGGCAAAATGACGACCATTTGCCCATGTGTACTGCATTGGAGAACATTAAGTTATTATAAAGCATACATGATTTAAATTGATTTATTCAATTTAACTTACCCTTCCAAGTAGGCTCCTAAGTACACATCTCTTTTGTGAATTTTGCATCCATTTGTTAATATAATCTAATTCAAATTGCGATTGCTCAAATCTTTATATAGATTGTGACTCGAGGGATCTATACACATCGACATTCCCCCCTTGCATAGTTGTCTCAGTTATATGCCTATTGTTGTTAAAATATAGTAAATTATGCATGAGTATAAAACAATCAGTTAGCTAATATACAATAATGTAAAGTGACTTACATAATCCATAACTGTATAATAGAGATGCTCAGACATTGACCATCATGAGCTATTTTAGAAAGATCTTCATGCTTTATGTACAATGAGAAGTTATCATTATACACCCCAAACACGCTAGCATCTCACGACACCTACAACAGCTTGAGGAAAAGCTACAGGATGGTTAATGTCATCAGGTAGAGGGGATGTTCGTCAGGATCTAACATATGTACAAGTTTTTTCGGTCCCTCAGCTACCTGTTTATCCTACATAGTTGATAAATATTAAGTGAATGACAGCCAAACTTGATTTGTAACAAATCCTTTATTAATAATTATGAAAAAAACATAATGAAATACATATTCTGAAAAAGGATTTACAAGATGTGTGGGCCAAGCAAGGAAGGTGTTAAGTGCTTGCCCCACTAACTAAACCTCTTGAGTGGGTACAGAAACACGAGCATCAACATCTTGGACTTCCTCAACACCGACCTTGACTTGATCATTTCCCAAAGGAATGTCGTGGATAGTCGTGGACCCTTCATAAACTCTTCCAACAACAATCAGTCGAGGAGGACTGCCATCGACATACAAGCCACATTTGTCCAAGTCTCCCATTTTTGGGTCCTATCCCGAGGGATCGACACAACTTTCCTTTGTGTTGACACGAGCAGTAGAAGGACCAACCTCAACCTCAGGAGGCAGTGTGAGTCCCTGTGATTACATTTGCGACTGCATCTGACTGAAGGCCATCATTAATTGTTAAGTCAGTTTTTGTGTAATTGACTCCTCCAGCTGGTCTCCGATCTTCTGTGTCATCTGCTCTAGGTCTTTAGAAGCCATGGATGAAGAGGTGCAGGAGCCCCTTGAAGCCGGTCCAAAGTAGTTTTTGATGGTGAAACCAACTCCAACAATACAGACACAACCTGAGTCCTCCGGTCGCCCAATGGCAATAGTCAGTACATCCTAACGTCCATGGGCGACAAAGCTTCCCTGTGAGGCCTGCTCCTCCAAGAAATCCTATAGTAAACACACGAAACAAAATTGGTTTACTCATCTAACAATTGTTATAAAAAATGACCACTAACAAATGAAACTGACTTACAATCCTGTCTGTGATTTCCTTTGCTACCTCAGATGTCATTTGGCCAGTTTTCTTCGTACAGACCATCTTCCACTTCACGTGTCGTCTAATGGGAGATGGAAGATCCACGACTGTGTTAGTCCTCCCTGATTAGGTTGCTTCCTCCAATCATTTCTCTTGCTTCTCCTCCATTAACTTTTTTTTTCTAGAAAATCATAACCCCCATGGGACAACACCTGAGGGGCAATGTTTTGTTTCTGAATGGCTTGCACCTTCTTTCGAACCTCCTGTGACAATAACACATAACAGTAACTTAATACAATTGACAATAATATTTAAATATCAAGTTTAAAAGACAATGAAAATCAACTAACCTCCCATGAAGGGTCTCTACGGCTTTGACAAAACTAGGTCCACTTCTCTTTGCTTATTCCATACTTCTCACATACTTTTTCATCCTTGTCATCCTTGTTGTCTGCCATGGCCCATTTGAAGGTCAAATCTAACTCAAACTGCCTCCACCTTTCTCCTACAATTTGAATTATTTTTTCTTTGTTCTCAAATTGGATGATTTAGGAATATCAAATTCAGCCTGCGATACAATAAATATATTTTCTAATTAGTCAATTACAAATCCAAATTTTTAGTAGATCATATGACAACAACATTCAATATTTAATTGAAACACCTGAATACTATGGTTTGAATTATTTTTTTTGTTCTCAAATCAGATGATTTAGGAATATCAAATTCAACTTGCGATACAATAAATACATTCTCTAGTTAGTCAATTACAAATCCAAACTTTTAGTAGATCATATAACAACAACATTCAACATTTAATCGAAATACCTGAATATCCTCCCAGATGAGATCCTTTTGAGTGACGAGGACTTGTTTCCAATTATCATATGTAACATTCACCTTATCGCAAGTGATCATCCCCAAATATGTTCTTAATTTCTTTTTGTGGGGACCATTGGCTTTCCCAGTGACAAGATCAACATGAACCACTGGTCTCTCCACCCGAGCTGCTTTAGTAGCCAACGATCTAAGTCATGTTGCTTTTCTTGTCTTCTTCGACACAGACGGTGAAGAAGGTGTTGTTGACTCAGGAGGAGGAAGAGTAAGTGAGTTGAGTGGTGTAGTCGTGTGTCTGTCAAAAAATAACAACATTAATTAAACAACGTATGAAAACTATATTAAGTTGTGGAACTACAATTAACAATTGAAGTAAATATAAAATAAATTATATTATACGATGTTAATTAATTCTCTTTCGTCATGATCATTATGATTTGCGAGGACGTCGTCAACTTCTTCTCCGTTGACGTTAGCTGATATTTGTGTGGAGAAATATGTGAGACAACTATCATGGGTTGAATCATCATCTTCAATATTAAGAGCAATTGTTTTTCTGGGTAGAACCATTGACCATCTTTCATCACAAGGATCTTGAACATAAAATATTTGTTTAGCTTGTTCTACCATGATGAAAGACTTATTCTTATAAGTGAGCTTCTTCAAATCTATCAAATTAAATCCGAAATCATCAGTTCGCACACCCATATTGCTATCAACCCACTTATACTTGAAAACACATACACTGAATGTTACATAATTAACCTCTCAGATTTCTTCAAAGACCCCAAAGTAAGGCATGGAAGCTACATGAGGTTTTTCATCATATACAATAGCAAAGTGTTAAGATTCAGCCCTTAGACTTACACCACTGTTTTGCATCGTACTCTTGTTGTCTTGTGATTTTATGTAGAATGAATACTCATTGATATCATACCTTTTCCAAGTTATAACATTTTTTAGGCCCATCTGCTAACTTCTTTAACATTTCAGAAGCATTATCGTCATCAAAGATTGTATCTTTAAACCAATTTACAAAACTCTTGTTATGCTCTTTGAAGACCCTATCCTTGGACATTTTTGGGTTATTTTGCTTGACTAAAGCTTCATGCCGAACTATGTACGACAGAACTTCACTACTATTATTCAGTATACACAAATGAGCTTGTTGAAATTCTTCTAGACTTGGAGTGATAATATGCAATCCTCTTGAATCCTTACCTCCCACTCTCTTATCATGTCGAGACTTCGAAACCACAATAGGTTTTGCCTTTTCCATGTACTAGGAACATAACTCAATAGCTTCTTTTGCAATGTACCTTTCAACAATTGATACTTCAGGACAGTGTAGATTCTTTGTGCACCATTTTAAGATCTTTATGTATCACTCAACTGAGTACATCTATTGCAAATAAACAGGATCACAACATTTAATTTTTTTCACCAGATGAACAATTAAGTGAGCCATGATGTTGAAAAATGGAGGAAAATACATTTCCAACTGACACAAGATAATAACAGCCTCGTTTTTCAGTTCATCTAACTTGAAAGGATTAATGACTTTGCTACATATGACGTTGAAGAAAAAACACAGGCGAGTCATGGCATGCTTGACTTTCTTAGGCAAAATGTGTCGTATCGCTACAGCTAACAGTTGTTGTATCAAGATACGACAATCATGAGACTTTAAGCCGACTAATTTTAGATCATTCAACCGCACAAGACTCTTAATATTTGAAGAGTATCCTTGTGGCACTTTGACACGATGCAGACACTGACAAAAACTTATCTTTTCCTTTATGGACAAAGTATGACAAGTTGGAGGCAAATATATTTTCTTACCATCAGACCTTGGATGCAACTGCTCTCATATACCCATCTCAACTAAATCTTTGCGAGTATTCAAACCATCATTTGTCTTGCCTTGAATGTTAAGAAGCGTGTCAATGGCAATATCACAAACATTTTTCTCGACATGCATTACATCAATACAATGTTTGACATCTACATTGAACCAGTATTGAAGATCAAACAATATTGACCTCTTCTTCCATATGGAAGTTTTACTTTTTTTCCTTCTTTTGGGCCTTTCCAAATACAGTATTAATGTCGTCAACCCACTCAAGAACTTGTTGAAAAGTTAATGGTATCCGCACACTATCATGCTCTTGACTTCCATTAAAAGCTTTTTTCAATCACCGACAAGGGTGACAAGCTTTCAAAAAATGTCAATGCCAAGTGTATACTATTTTTCTTCCATGTTTCAATTGTACGTAGCTTGTGTCTTCTTCATAGATAGGGCATGCACGATGGCCCTTAACACTGTATCCACTCAAATTCCCGTATGCTTAAAAGTCATTAACGGTATAAAATAGCATTGCATGCAACTTAAATGTCTCATTTTGATACCGATCAAACACAACAACCCTCTTGTCCCACAACTTTGTCAAGTCTTCAATCAATGGATTGAGATAAACATCAATGTCATTTCTTGGTTGTCTTGGGCCCAATATCACTATAGACAACATAATGTATTTTCGCTTCATGCACAACCAAGGAGGCAAGTTGTAAATTACTAGCAAAACAGGCCACGGATTGTGCTAAGTGCTTAAATTGATATACGGATTCATTCCATCACTGGCAAGTCCAAGCCTAATATTTCTTGTCTCTTTGTCAAATTTCGGATACAGACTATTAATCTTCTTCCATTAAGAGGAATCAACCGAATGACGGAGCATTCCATCGCAATTTCTCCCATCTGCATGCCATGAAAGGTCTTTTGTGCCATTTGCATTAGTAAATAGATACTTGAACCTTGGAATGATCGAAAGATACCATAACACCTTTGTTGGGGGGCCTTTCTTGGTGCTTTCTTCATTGCTACACTCGTCATCATCCTTGACTTTGTACCATGACACGCCACCCCTAGGGCAGTTGTGCATTTCTTGAAACTCATTTCTATACAATCTACAGTCATTAGGGCATGCATGAATCTTCGAGTACTCCATACCCATTGGACAAAATATTTTCTTCGCCTAATAGTAACTTTTTGGCAATGTGTTTTCTTCTAGAAGCATATCCTGCACCACCTGAAAAAGTAAAGTGAAACTTTTGTCACTCCACCCATATTTGGCCTTGACATTAACCAGACTTAACACTGCCAACAACAATGTCAAAGACTTCTTGCACCCCGGATACAAAGGCTTCTTCGAATCACTTTGCAATGTATCATACATAGGGGCATGTGCTTGCTGAAGAGATTCTTGTCCAAGATCACGAATCATTTCTTCTAAGCGATCTCCCATTTGTATATCAACTGGTTCAGATTGGGAGTTCCTCTGCATGTCTGTCAATTCATCCTGCCATATCCATGTCGTATAATTCTTCTTAATCCCATCACACAGTAGATGTTCCCGTGTGTCGTCAAGTAGTTGTTGTCTCCTGTTCAAATAGTTTATACAAGGACAAAAATATTTTCCATCCTCATCTGGTCGACTTTTTTAGAAGGCAAATTCCAAGAATTGTTCCACGCCTTCCTTATACGCAGGGCTCATGCGAATTACGTTCATCCAACTTCAATCCATCTAATTATTAACTTTGTGATACTCACAAAGTTTTTTTATGGATGAAAATCTCACTTTTTAATTAAAGGTGTGGCCCTATCCCATTCAGGAAGACATATTTTCATAGTACATTCATTTGTCAAGGTTAAGTCTCTTTTCTTAAATTTGATGAAATTTCGGCAACTTTTCGTATTGGTCTCCAAGTACACGACATGAAAGCGATGAGATTAATTCCATGGCAATCAGGTATGCACTCAGAGAACAAAGAGAAATGCATTGTACCAAAATTTCATCAAATTTAAGAAAATAAACTTAACCTTAACGTATGAATGTGCTATAAAAATATGACTCCTCCCAAACATCCAAACGTACAATTCAAGATTCAATATAATGATTAATGCAAATAGTATGCAAGAATCATTGTATTCAATCTTAAATAGGATTCTAAGGTTCACCCATAATGAACATAACTTGCATATAAATCAATACTCATTAATGACAGTCAACAAGTAATAAATGCATTGTTAACAAATAACAACATCAAAACTTTATGAAAAAAAAATGTACCTGTGATGATGATCAGTATAATGTCCAACAATGAATGTCGTGATCACGATGCAAATAACAAAATGCAAAAGTTCCTACAAATTACGTTGAATATTAGACATCTTTAACTAACAACTCTTAAGCAACAATTT
Source organism: Glycine max (assembly GCF_000004515.6). Taxonomy (NCBI): domain Eukaryota; kingdom Viridiplantae; phylum Streptophyta; class Magnoliopsida; order Fabales; family Fabaceae; genus Glycine; species Glycine max. The sequence goes on along the minus strand of NC_038252.2, from coordinate 14,874,286 downwards.
CATGACCACTGACCAGCAACCAATAAAACCAATAAAATTCTATCCCACTAAATAATGTTAGCTACCTTAGGTGAGCAACACTTGTGTACTCCATCTTATCTCTTTTTAATATTTAATTTCAGTTCATTTATCCGTTTCTAAATGTATTTAACACAAATAAAAACAAAATGAACAACTAAACCCCAAATCCATATTATCCATATGGACTGAACTCAATATATCATAAACATAGAAAAGGGAGAAAAACAATAATCAAAATGAAAATCAAACCTGCATTATAGCAAAACTAGGACAAATCAAATCTAGTGGAAATTAGAAGAAACCAAGTTTTTTGAACTCAGTGTGATGATTATATGATTAAAGTTTTCAACTGTCTTTCTTATTTTTTGGCATATGTAATTAAAGAATAAAAAAAGCCAAACCTTTAACTACTGTAGATGCTGGTGCAGCCAGGAGCTAATTTATAGTGATTCAACCAATCAAAATGATATACAATACCATTCACCACCTCTACAGCAAACAAGTACACTACATAGAATGAAAACATGCTAATTCATAGACAATTTTTCCTCAGTTCTTATTCATCTCATTACAATTACAAGTTTCCTAGGGCAGTCACCACAGTCCAATAACAGAGCAGCAATCAAGAAACAAGTCAATCACCACCTACATCAATCATCATTCCCATAAACATATATACATATACATACATTGTAACTTCAAAATGCATCCAGTTTCAATTAATGCCTAATGAATGGCACCTGCATTCAGTTTCAAAAAATGCACCGTAACTTGAAAGAAAATGCACGAAACATATGTGTACATATAGATACTCATAGTCAAAGCTAGCTAGTGAGCTTAATTAATAACAGAAGAAGTCTTCGTGTTGCCTCAAAGGCATCATAAACCAACAACATTCAATCCTAACCATTAATTAGTTCGTGGTCTAGGAATCAATATGCAAAATCAGTTGCTTCATAAACTAGTTACACATGCACATTTCGTCAAATACGTTGTAAATAGTGTATATATGTATATATATGTATACACACACACACACACACATACATACATACATACATACATACATACATACATACATCAAACACTTACCTGACTTCACTTCTTTTATATTGTGTCCTGTTAGACTAAGACGAAGGATGAAGACAAAGGAAACAATAAAGGGTCCTGTGAGACTGAGAAAGGAAGAACGATTTCAAATGGTAGTGTGAGAAGAAGAACAAAGTACAGAAACACGAATAAAGGAGAAGAAACCTAAACTTTCTTGAAATCATAGTTGTAGAACCGCGAGAGTCACAGTGAGGTTGCAGCGCGCCGCGAATGAGGGCGACAGTGATGTTGTAGCGCCACAAGAGGTCCAAATGTCGTCGGTGACTGAGTTACAATGCCGCGAGAGGTTGCAAATCAGAGTGCCAAAGCGTTTGAGTGAGAGTAATCAGAATGAGAGTAAAAGTGATGAGAGTGAGAGGTTTAGAAGTTACTGAACTTCAGGATTTTCAGCACTAGACAATGATTAAAAAATCAATGTTGAGTTTTCTCTATGTTCTTTAATAATATCAGTTTTTGGTAAAAACTTATGTCATCAAAGTTTGTTAACATCGATTTTACTAAAAACCGATGTTAACAAACTAGTGTTAAGGCAAATTTCCCAAACTACACCTTCTCTATTTTATCTTTTCTCAAATTACACATGTTTGTAAAAAATTTCCCAATGTACATCACATTTCTATGTTCAATAGGAATCGGGTTTGGCCACCCCGACTTCCGAACATGCCTTTTTTTAATTTATATGTTTAAATTTTTTTAATTTAAATTATTAAAATAATACAAATAAAAATTAAAACTTTTAATAATAAAAATTATTAAAATTGTCTAATAATATATTTGGTTTATTAAAAAAATTAAAATTTTTAAAATAATTATTCTCTCAAATTTTTTATTAAATTTTTTTTATAATTTTTTAAGAGATATATATAGATAAAGAAAAATAAAAAAAAAACTTGAGAAAATTATAGTATAATTTTAGTTACATGTATATATATTTTTAGCTAAATTTATGTTCACATGAAGGTTTAGAGTAATGTTACAATCCCAAAAGTGTGATTGGGTGAATATCAGGATAAACACTTATCGTGTTCTCACGTCATGTGTGCCTGTAAATCTATCAATCTTGATCTCATGAACTATGTGTCGTCGCTATTCACTTTACAACATATTTTGCACGTCTACGATAACTCTTTTGATTTATTGTCACACAAATTAATGTTGCAATAACATGAAGAAGATCAGTGGGGTCCTGATCCAAGGAGAAAGAGGACCGCAAAGGATCATCCGATTTCAGCTCTCATTCCTACTGAGATGGACGAAGACGAAAATAAACAGGAAAGTAAAAAAAAATGTGAAATTTGTCGACAACATGACTATAATAGAAACAATTATTCCAACATGCCTTCATCTTAAGTTTTTCCTTGACCAAATGTAATTGTTTAAGTATTTTATTTATAATATAGTATAATATTCTTCTATAAATAAATTGTTAAATAAAAAGTATTATCATTTTTAAAAAAATCTAATGACATAAACAAACAAATTATATTTAATAACATAATAATATTAAAAGTTTTATTTTTTTTACTAAAGCAAATATATTATTAGACAAAATTCATATTTAAAACAAATGTTCACCTACAAAATTTCTTATATAAATTAAATAATACAGATAAGTAATTATATTTAATAATATTATTTTCTTATTAAAAAATTATTTTAATAAAAAAATTATTTTTAAAATCAATTAAAATATATTTATATAATATAATATTTTTATTATTTTAATAATTTAAATTAAAATAAAAAATTAAACATATAAATTAATTTATAAAAAAGAGGCGCGTACGGAAGACAGGTAGTGAACATAAAAATGTGGTGTATATTGAGAAATTTTTGGCAAACTTGTGTAATTTGAAAAAAGATAGGAGAGAGAATGTGTAGTTTGAGAAATTTTTTCTAGTGTAAACATCGATTTTACGAAAAATCAATATTAACAAATTCGTGTTATTTACGAGATTGTTACCGTGTTTTGGTTAACATCAATTTTTCGTAAAATCGATGTTAACTTAATAATGTTAAAGTCATTATTTATAGTATAATACTATTATTCTCTTTTCATGTATTATTTATTTAATTGTAAAATTAAAAATATTACAATTATAGATAAATTTAATATCAATTCCTTAAATTAATTATTTTCCTTAATAAATATAAATTAATCAACAATGTCTTGTAAAAAATAGCAAGAGAGTATTAGTTTGTGCTAACATTGAGGAAACAAAATTATATAACGGTACCCACTTGCCAATTTTCAAAGACTCAGTAACCTTTAATCATAACATCCGCTACGCACTCACTCATATTTCATCTTTTCCTTTCTCCTTCCTTTATACTTCAACATAGCTTTCTATCACTAATAATAAGTTCACCCTAACAAACAAAGATCCGTTCTAAATTTCCACTCCTTTTCCCTTCCTTCAAGCTTTGTCCTGCATTTTATTTTCATCATTCTTCTTTACTTCTAGAAATGATTATGAATCATTTCAATGTACAACCTTTAACACTATTTATTCATTGATAGATTTTCTTATTATCTATAGTTAAGAACAAAGAGATAATAGGCATCAGAGTGTTCATGACCTCATGGACTTCAGGGATGCATGGGCTGGCTTCTTTCTGTTTTGCAGCTTCTGGCTTGTCACTTTCTGTGAACAAGATGGTATGTCTATAATTCTCTATAAAATAGTACCATTTTTTTAGCCTCATATTTTTTTATGGAAAATTAACTAAAAAATTTCAGTATCCTATTTCCTTGGCCATGTTTGTTTTCACATATATACTCTTTTGAGATCATTCACTACATTAAGTCTGAAGCTGGCTTCCTTTTCTTCAAGGCATTATTCTCCATTTGGTTTCATATATGTTCCAGAAGTGAAAATGATGAGCATGATTTTAGCTTTGTGGCAGTACTTAAAAGTAGGACATTACCTGGTAAATGTTTTCGAAATGCAGTACTGGTATGCCAAAGGTTACTCTTTGCATTTTCTCAGCATAAGGAACTTTTGTATTTATGTTGTTTTACACTATGATTGATGATTCCATTATTTGAATATCAAAGAAATGACCAAATTTCTTAGTAAAGTCAACCTTATGTAGTTCCAAATTCTCAGATTTTCTCCACCAAAACAAAAAAAAATTTAAAAAAAAAATCCTCTAAGATTTTCAATGGACAGGTTTCTTGAGTCTTTCTTGTGGTGGAAGAACCAGTTTCAGGGATACATCTAATATTTCATGGGTACCAGACACCTCCTACATAACCACAGGCAAGACTACCACCATCACTTACAGTGATGACTCCTCCGCATTGAACATCTCAGCTCGCTTCTTCCTGAATTCCAGAAGGCGAAAATGCTACAGAATACCAGTAAACAATTCAACAACTTTGGTTCTGGTTAGAGCAACATTTTTGTACAAGAACTATGATGGACTTGGGAAACCCCCTAAGTTCTCTGCTTCTATTGGGACAGCTATTGCTGCAACCATAAATCTTGCTGAATCTGATCCATGGAGTGAAGAGTTTCTATGGACTGTCAACAAGGATACACTGTCATTCTGCTTAAATGCAATTCCAAAAGGTGGTTCACCTGTTATTTCTTCCCTTGAAATCAGACCACTTCCTCAAGGAGCCTACACAAATGGCATGGCAGATTTTCCTAATAAGTTGCTTAGGAAGAGTTATAGAATTGATTGTGGACACTCCAATGGTTCTATAAGGTAAGAAACCATAATAGCATCCTTCTTTCATTTGAGAAATGCTAGTAACAAACTCTTTAACACACTTTTTTAAACATACACTTTATTATTGGTTGAAATTTATTCGAAATCATAAAATTTTGTGGATCACACTTCTTATTTAATGAGTCTCACTCATGATTTTATAGTTTTCAATAAATTTTAACTAATAGTAGAGTGAGTGTGAGAAAGAGTGTGTTGCTAGCACTCATTTCTTTCATATCGATATTTGTTGTGGTTAGCCAAGGTTGTAAAGTTTTAGCTCTATAAAATACAGGTATCCCTTGGATCCATTTGATAGGATATGGGATGCTGATAGAAGTTTCACACCATTTCATGTTGCAACTGGGTTTAAGATTCAACTTAGCTTCAAACAGTCTAGTCTTGAGGAAAAACCACCACCAGCTATTCTTCAAACTGGGAGAGTTTTGGCTCGAAGAAATACGCTGACATACAGCCTCCCTCTTGATGCATTAGGGGACTACTACATCATCCTCTACTTTGCTGGAATTCTTCCTGTCTTTCCCTCATTTGATGTCCTTATAAATGGAGAACTGGTAAAATCAAACTACACAATAAATAGCTCAGAAACCAGTGCTTTATACCTAACACGAAAGGGAATTGGCAGCTTGAATATAACATTAAAGAGTATCAGCTTTTGCCCTCAGATCAATGCATTTGAGGTTTATAAGATGGTTGATGTTCCATCTGATGCCTCCTCAACCACAGGTTGCTCTCCACCTTGCCTTAGCTTACAATTCGTTCTCTTTTCCAATAACTACCGTTTGTTTCATTTACTTATTCTTTTGCTCAACTTGAATTCCAGTTTCAGCATTGCAGGTTATTCAGCAATCCACTGGATTGGATCTTGGATGGCAGGATGATCCATGCCTTCCTTCCCCATGGGAGAAAATTGAATGTGAAGGAAGCCTTATTGCATCATTGTATGTGCAGTCAATACATTTTTTTTCTTTGCCTTTTCTCAATATACTAGTTTTTTTATTTCATTGGAGATCTAATATCAATGACATTTTTCAGGGATCTTTCAGACATAAATTTGAGATCGATTAGTCCTACATTCGGTGACTTGTTAGACCTTAAAACATTGTAATTTTCTTTCAACTAATTGGAAATCATCCATGTGCCTGTTTGAGTCAGCTTATTTAGGAGAAATAATCTATTTTTCTTTCTCATCTTCTGGGGAGAGCTTTCACAAAATAAAATGATTATTTCTCCGAATACAAGTGTTTTTAAACATGTACTGTACTGTATATGTTTCTGGTATTCAATTTCTTATGTCCATCTTTAACCTCATAATTTATCAGGGATTTGCACAACACATTGCTTACTGGTGAAATTCAGAATTTGGATGGCTTGCAACATCTTGAGAAACTGTAATGCCTCCAAAGAGCACGAACTTGAATGTTGGTTTTTGTATAAAGTGAAGGCTAATAACTGCTCAACTTTTCAGGAACCTGAGTTTCAATCAACTAACATCCATTGGTGCAGATCTACAGAACTTGATTAACCTTCAAATACTGTGAGTTAGTTACAATTACCACATGCTTTTGAAATTCAGGGAGTTCAGGGCTCTATATGAACTTGGAAGTCTTAACACATACAAAATAAAACTTGAACCTTTATCTATCTTTTATCTTTTGAATTTATAGCATTGTCTCACAAAGGTGATATTAATCTTACATTACACTTCCCTTTTCTTCCCCTTCATGTATTTCTTTCCCTTTATATGTGAAGAGACTTGCAGAACAATAATCTAATGGGAGTAGTGCCTGATAGCTTGGGAGAGTTAGAGGACCTCCACTTACTGTAAGCAAGCATCAGAAAAAGTAGCTTAGAAATTAATGAGAACCTTTTCTTCTTTTTAATTTATAATTTCTTTTTTTCTGTTTTGTATTGTATCCTTGACAATTGACATTAAAACTGTTGTTTTCAATCTGCAGGAATCTGGAAAACAACAAACTACAAGGTCCACTACCACAGTCTTTGAACAAAGAAACGCTAGAGATCAGGTATACAAATAATGTACTAATCTGCAATCTCCTTAGTATACAACATACATGCTAATTAATTCCTTGATCATTTTGCAGGACATCTGGTAATTTGTGTCTTACCTTTTCCACAACATCATGTGATGATGCATCATTCAGTCCTCCAATTGAGGCACCACAAGTCACTGTAGTTCCTCAGAAGAAGCACAATGTACATAACCATCTAGCAATCATATTAGGCATAGTTGGAGGAGCCACACTGGCCTTTATCTTGATGTGTATTTCGGTATTGATATACAAGACTAAACAGCAATATGAAGCCTCCCACACATCAAGTATGTATATTCTTTGACATCATGCATAATTATCTTGTCATGTCATGTGTTACACTGATATCCTAGTGTCTTTTAGGGGCAGAAATGCATATGAGGAACTGGGGTGCTGCAAAAGTCTTTTCCTACAAAGAAATCAAAGTAGCTACAAGAAACTTCAAAGAAGTCATAGGAAGGGGCAGTTTTGGATCTGTTTATCTTGGAAAACTTCCAGATGGAAAATTGGTGGCTGTCAAAGTTCGGTTTGACAAATCTCAATTGGGTGCTGATTCTTTCATCAATGAGGTTCACTAACTGAATTTCTCTCACATGCAGTACTGCATGCTTCATAAGCATAACTAAGCTGAGTAATACCAAAAATGTGCATAATGAAAATTGAGACCAAGGGTCATCTCCTAGCCTCCTAGGAGTTACCCCCAAAAATATAGAGTTTTTCATGCATAGACTGAAATGAAAAATAGTGTCTAGTGTAAGGACGAAATTTTTAATTTAATCATTTTGAAATAAATAATTTTGTCTTTCTCTTGGTGTGTGGCAGACTTAACAACCACACATGTAGTTTTTATACAGCAGAGATTATTGATTTGTTTCAGACATTAAAAGTGGTTTGCCCACCATGACCTTTATTGGCAGCTTAAAATACGCTCTCAATCTATAAGTAATATTGAAATCATTCACATTTTTTTAATATTGAATTAAAGAAGTTAAATAATTAAAAGTACTTGCTTAAATTAAGTTCAACTAATATGCTTCAACTTTTCCAAACGCTCGGCCTTCATCAAAATTCTCTATTAGCACCTATAAATATATGCTTGCTTCTCTAAACTTTTGAAAGATGTGTGTCACATGCTGATTCTAATATAAAATGCTCTTTATCCCTTCTTGTTTTCACATGCTGATTCTTTCTCCAACATCTACTATTGTGCTTAGGTTAATCTTTTGTCAAAAATCCGGCATCAAAATCTTGTGTCTTTGGAAGGATTTTGTCATGAAAGAAAGCATCAGATATTGGTTTACGAGTACTTGCCAGGTGGATCCCTGGCTGATCACCTCTATGGTACTAATTGGTTAGACACAAATTTATTTATGTCTATTATAAACCTTTTGTATCATCCTATCATGTCTTCCAACAATGCAATCAACATGAGAGTTCTCTTTTTTTTGGTGTAAAACATGTGAGTTCTCTTCCATTAGGTACAAACAATCAAAAAACTTCCTTAAGCTGGGTTCGAAGGTTGAAAATTGCCGTTGATGCAGCAAAAGGTACAACATTAATTAATTGAGTTCTTAAACAATAGTATTATATCATATTAAAACAAAATTTTGTCTCTAATATGTACCCAAAAAACAAAAATAAAGATTGTTCCTATTTTTTTTCAATATTCACTAATTTTAGTCTATGATGCAATATGTGTCCATTATTTTAATTCCTGACCTTATTTTTTTAAAAGGAAAAAAAATAGTCCAGAAATTAAAATAACGGAAACATATATATTACATGATAGACTAAAATAAGAAAATATTAAAAATAAATCATTTGTCCTTAATTTTGAAAATTTTCATTCACGTAAATCCTTTTGTATTTTTTGTTTTAATATATCAATGATTAAAATGAAAAACATTTTCCAAAATCTAAGAACTAATGTGAAATTTAATGAAATAAAAAACTAAAATGATCAATATATACAATATTAGATATTTAAGTGAGCTAATCTTATTTTTTTTATATAAGACATCTTGAAACCACCTAAAAATGAATTAAAGTAATAGATTTAAATATAATTATAATTATTGTAAATGTAACAAAAATTTATTTTTAGACCTTTGTTTTTTTTAAATTTAGTCTTTATAAATTTATTATTTTAAATAGTCTCTAGGATAACGTGACATGTATCTAATTATGTAAAGTCATGAACTACTCAAAATATCACATGGCAAATCATGTTTAAATGAATATAACATCATCATTTTATAATAAGATAAAAATTAAAATTGCCAATTTTTTTTACTGGAATTAAAATAAAAATTCATCGTATTTATAAAGACCGGCAATCATATTAACAAAATTAGAGGAAATTATGGAGTACTATATTACATATTAATGCATCGTGTAAATTATCTTTCTGAGGCTCTTTTTCTATGTTGTAAAGGATTGGACTATTTGCACAATGGAAGTGAACCACGAATCATACACCGTGATGTCAAGTGCAGTAACATCCTCTTGGATATGGATATGAATGCCAAGGTCTGTGACTTAGGTCTCTCTAAGCAAGTAACTCAGGCAGATGCAACTCATGTCACCACTGTTGTCAAGGGCACTGCTGGTTACCTCGATCCAGAGTATGTCCTTAAAATTTATAAATATTTAAGAATGTCTTTAATATCTGAAAATATAACATTTTTTTAAATTATACTTCTTTGATTTTTATTTATTTTTGTATTTATTAGAAACTAAAAGAACATTCAGGCACTAAAGAATTAACTTTCATAAAAAAAATTATAACAAGAAAAAGTCATATTTTAGGGATAAAAAAATTCATTAAAGCCATTAATATATTAGTGGCTTTTTGCAAATTCATTTTCATGTGCAGGTATTATTCCACTCAACAATTGACAGAGAAAAGTGATGTATATAGCTTTGGAGTTGTTCTTTTGGAACTCATTTGTGGAAGAGAGCCATTGACTCACTCTGGAACTCCTGATTCTTTCAATTTGGTGTTATGGGTAACACTGCATTCCTTTTATTGTTTGAAAAATGGACTAAAACCAATGGTTATTGTTAAAAAATTTAAATCAATTCAACCCAAAAGCTTGAGCAATTAGGAGAAGATATATGCATGTTTTTTGTATCTCTAACATTCCACCCTAACAAAAAGAGGTTTGGGTTTGAAAGGTGGCTCATACATAGATTAATTTTTCTTAATATGAAAAATTAAATTATTTCATGAAGAATGGGAACAGGTATCATGCAATCAGAGTAATGATATTCATGTAACAAACATTCACATTAAAAATTTATGCTATTATATGAAGCCATACATAATAAATTGAAAACCTACTCAATGGTCATGATAGAATTCTTGTACATGTAATAAAGTGGCCGCAAGAATGTGACACAGAAATTGAAATATATGAAATATGATTAAAACTAACCCTCTGTTAGTGGTAATTTCTGAGTTAATTTATCTTTCAAAGTCCTAGACAAACTTTCTAGCTCCCCTGGATCAATGGGTTAATCAGAATGACAAGCATTAATTGATCAATATTTTATTTATTCCTCTTCAATTAAGGCAGCACCTAATCAAATTTTCATTACAAGACTTTTTAGTTAAGTGTTTCTCTCTTTAAAAAAAGGTTAAGTGTTTCTTTCTTTCCTTAATATGTCTAGAAACTTTGCATTGCATTTCATGTTAGTCTACTATTGTCCCTTTTTCACATGTTTATTTTTATTTTTTTCTTGGTAAGCTAAGAATTTTATTGATATAAATAGTTGATCTTAGCACAGTCACAAAAAAGTAAGTTAATCTTAGCACAAGTTGTGCTGATACTAGAGGTATACAAAACACCAACCAATTTTTTTTTTCTTTTCAAAATTAACTATAGTGTACAATACTTAGTGGTTTACATTTTTTTTTTTTTTTGGTTCATAATTACCAATTGCAGGCCAAGCCATACTTGCAGGCTGGTGCATTTGAGATTGTGGATGAGGACATAAGAGGAAGCTTTGATCCCTTGAGTATGAGGAAGGCAGCTTTCATTGCTATAAAGTCAGTCGAGAGAGATGCATCACAGAGGCCATCTATTGCAGAGGTACTAGCAGAGCTAAAGGAAACCTACAATATTCAGCTCAGATTCCTTGAATCTTGTCAAAATGAGAACTGATTTACAGTTACACATGTTAATTTATTTGTCATCACAGATAGATAAATATTTTGCTGAATACTAATACTTACTGTTGATTGTCAAAAAGAAATAGAAGGAGAAAGAGAATTATTAACCTTGTCATTTATACTGATATTTTATCAAAATATTATAATGAAGAAACCAATATATATTATATATTCAATCCAATAACTATTAGATGATAGAGTTGGACTCCTGTAAAAAAAAAAAGATGATAGAGTTGGATTGGTATTTGATCCTTTTTTTTCTCTAAAATATAGGAATCATCCCTTAGTTTAATTTTTTTTTCTTCAATAAATTGGTCTCTTAATTTTTTAAAGTTCTAAAATAGTCCTTTGAAAAAATTTATTATTATTTTTATTTTCTGACACAATTTTAAATCTATTATCGATTAATTCAAGATATAATATTTGTCTCATTAGATTGACATTCACTTATATGAGAATCATTTATTGTTTGAAACAAAAAGACAATAAACATGATGAAAATTAAGTATAAAATAAACCTCACGAGCAATTGAAAAAGTGAGTCTGATAAAAAATGAGTCTTATTTTCAATTTTTTAGTTTCTGATAAGAATCACTTCTCATGAAATTTTAACCTTGTTTATGTCTCTTTGGCTTTTTACTTCTCATAATTTTCATGTCTATAAATATAATTGAATAAGTTTCATTCCTTTAATCAATAAAAAAAAAGGTTTAAAATTTTGTCCAAAAATCGTAAAGTATAAAATTTTAAAAAAAGATCATTTAAAACATTTATAATTATGAAACCAACTTGAAAAAAAAAAAAGGAACATTTGTATCTTTTCTTTTTTTCCTTTACGGGGAAGCAACTATTTCCCACATTCTGAAATGGAAAGAAAGCAACAAAAGGGTGGGAATAGGCAAAAAATTACAAGTACTTGACCGTTGACACCCTTTTTCAATAATAATGACCTGCAAAATTGACAGACCTCGGAATTTTGTTCGCAGCCAAAGATAATTTGGCATAAATGAAACAATGGAAGTTTTAATTTGACATGCAAGCCATGTATAACTTAGCAAAAGTGTACTCCTATCATACCAATTCATTGGGTTGGACTCTTTCATTAAGAATTCAACAACTTGAATCATGGTTGGATAGTCTTTGTAACAAGCATGGTTAATCTTCTTACTGCCTCCCTGAATTTGTCTCCTACCTAATATCTTGAATTAGTCATTTAATATTTTCTTAAGGTGTGTAGTAGGAGAGAAATTTTTAATTTAGGTTGGAAATTCTAATTTTTCATGTTTGGTATCTATTTAAAAAAAATAACATTCTTGAAAAATGATATTTTTTTAATTTTAATTATTTTTTACAAAATAATTTAATTGGGGAGATGAAAATATTACTTTCTTAAGTTAATTTTTCTTTTAATAATATAAAAAAATATCATGTTATTCTTATTAAATTAAGGTAATCAGTAAAAGTATCATGTAACTTTTATTAAATTAAAATAACCAGTATCACGTAACTTTTTTATTCTTAGAAAACTCATCTAAATATTCATAACAATCAACCAAACAAATTTTATTTGTTCCAAGACAATATCATTCTTAGGATTCATATTCCGAGGGATCATGAGAATTTATATTCCTAAGAATCATGATCTTTGGGTATGAAAAAATTACCCTCCTACCAAATGTCTCCAATTAAAAATATATTTAGTTTAAAATAGAAAAATGAAAGAATAAAATAAAAGTGGAGAGAGAGAGAATAGAGTAATAGACAAGATGATTATGTAAATTGTTTGTTAGGAAAGAAAAAAAAAACTTTACTTTTCTTTTCCATTGTTTGGTTGTATAGAAAGTAAAAGAGAAAAAAATTATTTATATAAAATGATATATTTGCAATAAAATAAAGAAGTGTGTATAAATAAAGATAATTTAGCCTTTTATAATATCACTCATCATGTCAATCTTCTTTTCTTCCAAAAACCAACACCATAATTAGTTAGGGTGTCACTTTTTTCCCATTCTTTCACTTTTTATGATGTTTCAAGCTGTACAAAAAAGAAAGGGAAAAAAAAAGGTAAATATTCATTTTGGTCTCAAAAAGTGTCAAGTATTGACAGTTTGTTCCTTGAAAGATAAAAAAAATTGAATTTAATATTTGAATATGCAAAAAATACAATAAATTAGTCTTGCAGTTAATTTTTCATCGTTTACATTAATGTTTTTGCCTATGTGGCATGTGACCTTCCCATGAGACAATACATGTGTTCAAATAGGATGTCATGCGATTGATTATAGAACAGGACTGATATATCAATATGTTTTTCATGGACTAAATTATTAGTATTGAACATTTTATTTTTTATTACAACACTTTCCCTCCATTTAAAAAAAAAGTGTTGACAAATTAATCATAAACATTAGAGTTTACTGTCATTTTAGTCCTTCAAAGATATATCTGATTGACAAATTAATTCATGAAAAATAAAACACATAATTAAATAATCTCTACACAACACACTTGCATGAATGTAAACTAATATTACGACTATCAAACAAGAAATTCAATACAACGAAAAACAAAACATTGTTAGACATGTGCACTTGGAGGTTGGGATGAAATTGACGTTGTTAGAATGTTTATTGACGTTATAAGAGACTACACCATACTTTATGGATTGGGATATTATGTGGGGGGGAAATGATCACATTAGAGGTAGAGCGATTTGCAAACAAAAGGGGTGTTCACTAGAGATTTTTTAAGTGTTCAAATTAAATTGAATCAAATTGTTCGTAAATCATCAAATCGATCTCAAAAAATCAATTAAATAAAAAATTAAAAAAAATTGAAAACTTAAAAAATGACATACTTTTTTTGCAGTTTGGTTTGGTTCTTAGTTATTGTTATAAAAAATTCAACCAAACCACATATTATAATTATATTGGTTTTATTATTGTATGTTTTGCATTATATAACTCATATTGTTTTAAATTTTTAATAATTAAAGTATGTGATGTATAGTGTACTTCTTTCTATAATAAGTTTTTAATATTAGATATTTTGTTGTGATAATTGATAATAAATATTAGATAATTTATTACATTACTTTACTTTATAACTAAGGTGCATATTATACTTTCATTAGTCAAAAAAGGATGTAGCAATATTCTTAAAAATGATGTTAAATATTAAGTTATGCACAATTTATTATTATGTTACAAAAAAAAGTTTGTAATATTATTTTTTAATAATGTCAAATAGAAGTAAAAAACAAAAATATGTTAAACAAATTTTAATGAAAAATAAAATTTATTTTTAAAATAATATAACATAATAATTATGTAAATTTAGTCAATAGATTTTACACTATGATAATAGATTAAAAATAATGTTATATTTAAATCGAACCGCATCTTTATTTTATGTTTAGTTCACATGATTTTTTTTATCTAAAAATCAAACTAAACTGCACTACAAATACCCTTAGGAGAGTTATTGTGCATGGACCAAAGTTAAAAGATTTCAAATTAAAACCTTTGCGGAGGAGCATAATTGTGGTAAGGTCTTCAAAAACAAGCAAACTATTATGAAATGGGTGACCTAAAAGTTGGCTCATAAATTAAGAGTTCATCCAAGTTTAACTCATATTGAGGCACATGAGCATAGAAAAGAAGACTATGTTCTACTCATAAATGTAAGGAAGATGTTTAGGGCTTTAAAATAGGCTAGATTGATGACAATTAGAGTTGAGTTTCCAGTTTGATAATAATAATTTGAATTTGCATCCATGTAAGTGTGTTGTGTTTAAGATTATTTAATTAGGTGTTCTATCTTTCATAAATTAATTTGTCAGGAAATTATATCTTTCAAGGACCAAATTGATAGTATGTTGTAATGTTTAAGAACTAACTTGTCAGCACTTTAGTATTGTAAGAGAAAGACAAATAAAACTCTCAACGCTGACGATTTAGTCCATGATAAATATACTGACAAAAACCTCACGCATAGCAACACAAAATGTTACTACTAAGCTGCGACCCTTGACAGCGCATATACTTAATATACATATATTAATAGCAAAGAAAATATTATTTTTTGGTGGGACTAAAGCAAGGACTTCGGCCGCCTTACCCTTGAATCGGTCCTGCGAAGAAGAGTTAACAATAGGACTAATTTGTCGCGTTTTTTGTATAGTTAGGAATTAAATTTGAATTTCTCATCTTTCAAGGACTAAATTGTTAGCATTTGATACTTTTTGGGACCAAAATAATACCCGGAAAAGTACTATTTTCATTCCTCTATTATCATTCCGTTTGTGATTCACTGATTCATGCGTTTCAAACTTACACAAAAAAAAAAAAAACTTTTGTCCGTTTTTAACTACACTACTAGAAAATACACTTTCAACATCGGTTATTTAGAACATTCTACATCGGTTCTAAAACCGATGTTGAAAGTGACGATGTTGAATGTATGAATGTTAACATCGGTTTTGGAGAACCGATGTTAACATACATATGACAACATCGGTTCTCCAAATACCTGATGTTAAACACAATGAACAACAGCAAAAAAAGTGTATGCATGATGAACGTTGACATCAGTTTTCCAGTAAAACCGATGTAAATATGTTAGTTTAACATCGATTTTCTAGAAAAACCGATGTTAATATATGCCGCTTAACATCGGTTTTGCTAGAAAACTGATTTCAACGTTGATGATGCATACACTTATTTGGTGTAGTTCTTTGTGTATAACATCGATTAATTATTAATAACCGATGTTAATATTCAAATATTCACATCGGTTATTGATAATTAACCGATGTTAATGTACATTAGTTAACATCAGTTTTCTACAGATAACCGATGTTAAATTACAAACACTGACATCGGTTATACACAAAAAACCGATGTTAATATACAAACATTAACATCGGTTTTCTATTATAACCGATGTTGGTTATGATATAAACATCGGTTTTTGTTAATAACCGATGTTGTTTTCAAATATTTTTTTTTATATATACTTTCTGTTTTTACAGTAAACCCAAAATTGTACCTGTCAAATGCAATTTCAGAAGGTCCAATTCACAGCAAATAAACATTTTATTCTGCTTTCAAGCAGTTTTAATGATAATAAACATCAAATAATTGATTTATATATTATAAAGAACTATCAACAAATGAATTGAATGTTCATGTTACATAGAAAATGTAAAAAATGTCAAAAATGTTAAAAAATGTCCCTAAATCCTAGGCCTGATCTCTAATTCGGAGATAAAACTGTGCCCACTGGATCCGCAATGCTTTTAATCTCTCAGGCTCCAATGGTCTAGGGTCGTTAAAATATTGCATGATTAAATAAATCATATTAAGTTAATAATGTAATACAAATTATAAATAAATCGATTTTCTTTAAATAAACTTACCGCTTCCCAATTATTTGTAAAAGTTCCTAAAATGATGGTGGACATCCAGTGCATGACATAGTAGCCGCACTCAGTAGTTCCTTTTTGTCTATTACACTAAATACATAATGAAATTTGGATATTAATTAAACAACTAGTGTACAGACACATAAAGAAATATATATAAGTAGAAGTTTTATGTAAATGACGTACCTTGACGACAATCCACCTAGCAGGAGCCTTTGATTTAGGCTGTGGAGCATCATCAAGACCCTTGATAGCACTGTTCCATATGAGTAACAATTAAAAACTGGTGTTGTACGTTGAGGTATTACAATGCAAATGTATTGAAAACAACACTAACCTATTAATAATCCCCTTAAGGTAGTTGTCTGGCCTGTTATGCAATGAACAAAACCAGACAACTAAGTGTTCCTTGGGCAGGATGACCACCATCTGCCAGTGTTCGCTGCAGTGGAACCTAAAATGGGTTAGTACATTAGTAAACATTAATTAAATTTTGTTATTTTGTGACTTACCCATTTAGGTAGGCTCCAAGATACACATCGCGTTGTGAACTCTGCATCCAACTCTTTATGTAACTTTCAGATTCAAACTGCGATTGCCCATACCTCTGAATGGACTGAGGCTCGAGGAATCCATAGATATCATAATTCCCCGCTCGCATACATGTTTCAGTGAGATGCTTGTTTATGTTAAGTCAAAGTTAAATATTTATGAATTGAAAGCCATAACTTAGGTAAATAAAAGCCTTTTATATAAAGACTTACAGAATCCACAACTGTAACACTGATATGCTGAGACATTGACCACCGTGTGCGATTTCGGAGAGGTCTTCGTGCTTTATGTACAGGGGGAAATCTGGATTAACGACCCCGAACACGGTGGCATCCCATCTAACCTGATAAGGCCTCAAGAAAAGCTCTGGGATGGTCAATGTCATCAGATAAAGTGGATTATTGACCTCCGGATCGGGCTTCGGAGGTGGTTTTGGCGGAGACACAGCTACCTGTTCATGAAACAAAGTTAAATAGCCTAATTTGAAAAGAAGAAACATATAGTAAGGATAATAAGTACCTGCTGTGATAAAGACTTGACCAGATGTGTCGGCCAAGCAAGGAAGGTGTGAAGTGCCTGCCCCACTAAGGAAACCTCATCAGTGGGTACAGGAACTGGAGCATCTGCATCTCTAACCTCCTCCACACTCACCTTTACTTGGCCAGGCAACAAAGGAGTGTTATGAACAACAGTGGATCCCTCATAAACTCTCCCGATGGCAACCAGGCGTGCAGGATATGCTTCTATGTACAAGCCGCACCTGTCAGAGTCACCGGTCTCAGGATCGTTTCCTGAGGGATCAACACAACTCCCTTTTGTGCTCACTCGAGGACCGGAGGGACCAGGACCAACCACAGGCTCAGGAGGCACTGCAACTCCCTGAGATTGCATCTGCGACTGAAGGTGGCTGAAGGATGCCATGACCTGCCTCGTCACTTTCTCTGTGATGGACTCCTCTAGCTAGTCCCTGATCTGCTGGGTCAGCTGCTGTAATTCGTCAGGAGGCAGGGAGGAAGCGCTCCGGGACGTCCATGGAGCCGATCCAAAGTATTGCTTGATGGTGACACCGGCTCCAGCAGCACGGACACGTCAAGGGTGCTCTGGACGTCCAATAACAGCGGCCAGAACATCCTGACGTCCATGGGGGATGAACGATCCCTGTGTGGTCTGCTCCTCAAACGAATCCTGCACATAAAACACACAGTGGTACATGGCATTCTCAAAATATTCAAACATAATTGTAATGGTTAGTTGAACATGACTTACAATCTTCTCAGCGATTTCCTTTGCGGCCTCAGTCGTCATCTCCCCTGTCTTCTTCGTGCGGGTCATCTTCCACTTCACGTGGCGTCTGACCGGGGATGGAAGGTCGATGACGCCATCAACGCTTCCTGACTGTGCAGCTTCCTGCATCTTCTTCTTGGTCTTCTCAGCCAGGAGCTTCTGCTCCAAATAATCATAACCCCCACGAGACAAAACGTGGGGGGCAGTATTCTGCTTCTGGATGGTTTGTGCTTTCATGCGCACATCCTGAAAAAATTAAACAATAATGTTTGAAATGGGTAGAATGAAGTATAACAACATCATGTTTAATATGAAAAACAACTTAAATGGCAAAGGAACATACCTCCCAAGAAGGGTCTCTGCGAGTCTGGCAAAACTGGGCCCACTTTTCCTTGCTAATGTCGTATTTGTCACAGACAGTGTCCTCGACACCGTCCTGATCAGCTGCAAGGGCCCATTTCCTCGTGAGGTCTGATTTAAACTGCCTCCATCTCTCCCCCACGGTCTGTAGTAACTTCCTTTTCGTCCTACTATCAGAAGCCTCTAGGATATCAAATTCCGCCTGACAACATGAAACAAAGTTTATTTGTTACAATAATGAAATTTTTTGGCTATTAATTACACACAATCAAATATGAAAAGAGAAATACCTGAATATCCTCCCAAATCAGGTCCTTCTGAGCAGTAGGGACCTCCTTCCAGTTCTCGTAGGTGATGTCCACCTTATCACATGTCACAATCCCCAAATATGTTCTTAATTTCTTCTTGTGGGGACCGTCGGCCTTCCCTGTAGCAAGATCAACATGCACCACTGGTCTCTCAACACCAGGTGGTCTAGTGGACAACGATCGTAGGCGTGAGGCTTTGCGTGTCCGCTTCACGGCAGACGTCGAAGCCGATGCGTCCGAAGTAGGAGGAGGAGAAGGAGGAGAAGGAGGAGGAGCAGTAGTGGAGGCAGGTGGAGAACCCATTATTTTCCCTACGCTGTATCAAATCTCTAACCAATAACAGCAACCTATCATCCTCTTGGGAAGTCATAAGGAGGTACGATGGGAATTGAACTTTAAATTGAGGGGAAACTTATTTGATAATGAAGCTACAATGGCTGCTGAATTCCTAGAGGAAACAGTAGGGCTAGCAGTACAGCAACAAGGAGCAGACTGATGGGTTTGGAAGCAAGACTCGAGTGGAATCTATTCGACCAGAACTGCATATAAGTTTCTGTTGGGGGAAATAAGGGGGGAATCAGAGGATGGGACTTTCTCGCTTCTGTGGAGACTTAAAATACCACCTAAGGCAAAGGTATTTACATGGAGGCTCATCAAAGACCGTTTACCAACGAACATGAATTTAAGAGGAAGACAAGTAGAGATAGCTGATCCATTGTGCCCATTCTACAACAATTTGGATGAAGATGCAGCGCACCTTTTCTTCAACTGCAGCAAGGTACTTCCCTTGTGGTGGGAGACAGTCTCATGGGTCAAATCAGTGGGTGCTTTCCCAAAAGAACCGAAAGACCACTTCATGCATCATAGCAGATCGAATGCTACACGAACAAGGCTTTTTGTATCACTAGAGGGTAGATTTTTATTGAGGCTTTAGCAGATGTATTAGCCATAATATGGTTCCTAATTAAACTGTATTAGTTTTTTCTAAGGAACCATATGTATGGGATCCTATCTATGTACAAAGTACCTCTGGTACTTCATCACTATTTACATAATGAAATATTTATATATTTTTGCCAATAAAAAAAAACCATGCAGATGATAGCAACACACTAACAGTAGTACCAGATATCACACAGATAATAGCATCAGACAATAATTCCAACCAAGAGGAAATCATGATACATATAAAGATAGTCTACCAAACAATTTATCTACCAAACAAATACAGCAGTATATGTGTATATAAATGCTACGACAAATGTCAAAACAGTAGTCTATCATAATACATATAAAGATAGTAGACCGTACAAACATACCTGGAGTTGCTATAATCAAAGAGCTTCCACAGCAACGCCAATTAGCAGTAGTAAATGATAAGCCTAAAAAAAAGCATACAGAAATTATCCACAGTGTATTTAAACCCTTTTAAAGCCTATTATCTACATTTCAATTAAAGTACAACATCCATAATCAACTTAAACCAGCAGAAAAAGAAAATTTCACTGCAACAATAAACAAATTCTGGCCAATAAGGCAATTTTGCCTATCATAGTCAAAATTTTGCCCAATAATGCCATTTGGTTTAACCAATGCTCCGACTTCTTTTCAGTGTTTGATGAACCATATTTTCCAACATGCTTTAAGGAAATATGTGTTAGTGTTTTTTTATGATATATTGGTATATAGTTCCACATGGCATGAACACTTATGCCATCTAGAGGTTGTATTCAAAGTATTGAAAGAAAATGTTTTGTTTGCTAAGTTGTCTAAATGCTCTTTTGGTGTATTGGAGATAGAGTACTTGGGACATATAGTTTTAGGTGAAGGAGTTGCTATGGATGCTACTAAGGTGCAGGCAGTTCTAGAGTGGCCTACACCACTCAATATCAAGCAGCTAAGAGGTTTCTTAGGCCTCACTGGTTACTATCGAAGGTTTATCAAAGGATATGCAAAGCTTGTTGCACCATTGACAGATTTACTTAAAAAAGAAGCATTCAAGTGGACACCAGAGGCAGAGACAACATTTGTTCAATTGCAGAAAGTCATGACTTCAGCTCCAGTGTTAGCTCTTCCTAATTTCCAGCTGCCCTTCATTCTGGAAACTAATGCTTCCGACACTGCTATTGGAGCAGTATTACATCAGAATGGCCATCCAATAGCATTTTTTTCCAAGAAACTTGCACCTAGAGTGCAAAAGAAATCTGACTAATTTAGAGAGATGTTAGCAATTGTTGAAGCTATAGCTAAGTTCAGACACTACTTGCTGGGATACAAATTTATTATCAAAACTGATCAAAAAAGCTTGAGATCATTGATGGAACAACCCCTACAGACACCTGAACAACAGCAGTGGTTACACAGGTTTTTGGGATATGATTGTGTGATTGAATACAAGGCCAGAAAGGAGAATCTAGCTGCTGATTCTTTGTCATGAATGATGATGCTGTCTTGGTCTGAACCTCAAGCTAGTATACTGTAGAAGATTGAACAAGCCACTATAAAGAATGTTGCATTGCAGGAACTGATACAGTTGTGTAAACAACAACCAGAATCACAGACAAATTACACAATCAAGGGTAATTTGTTGTATTGGAAGAATCGGGTAGTAATTCCTGAGGAAAAAGAATTGATTCAAATGTTGCTGAAAGAATTTCATAACTCTCCCATAGGGGGCATGCTGGGATAAAAAGAACTACAACTAGAATTGCAAGCCAATTCTACTGGACATCCAGCATTCAGAACTACAGTGGAGTAAGGGAGAGGGGAACATTGATGTTAACAGGATATCCAGCATTCAGAAGAAATTAAATGAGGTGGAGGACTTAGCTTCTAATCGTATTTTGACTGATCAAGAGCTCAAAATCAGAAGCTCCCTTCAGCAGGAGTTATGGAATGTATCAAATGCAGTGGAATCCCTTTTGAGACAAAAATCTAGGATATCTTGGCTGAAGGAGAGGGACTGCAATTCTGGGTATTTCCACAGAATTATAAATTTTAGGAGAGCTTTCAATGCTATTCCAGGTATCTCTATTGATGGGGTGTGGGTCCAGCAACCCAATACAGTCAAGAATGCAGCTGTTAATTATTTCCAGACCAGATTTTCTGAACAGGATTATTCTAGGCCTTTTTTGGATGGGGTTCCTTTTAAAGCTATTTCTCAAAGGCAAAGAGAGCAGATGACTGCCCCCTTCTCTGACCTTGAGCTCAAAGAAGCTGTGTGGAATTATGGAGGTGACAAATGCCCTGGGCCAGATGGCCTTAACTTCAACTTTATCAAAAAAATTTGGGATATCATGAGACCAGAGTTTAGAAGGTTTGTAGATGAGTTCTATGCCCATGGCAGCTTTCCTAGAGGAAGTAATGCTTCCTTTGTGGCATTGATTCCTAAACTGAACCATCCTCAGTCATTCAATGATTATAGGCCTATATCCTTGATAGGTTGTATGTATAAAGTTATTGCCAAGTTGCTGTCTAATAGATTGAGGTCTGTTATGGATGGGCTAATTGATGAAAGGCAGTCAGCCTTCATTAAAAGTAGACATATCCTCCATGGTATTGTGATTCTCAATGAGGTGGTTGAGGAAGCAAGGAGAAGCAAGAAACCAGTGATGATCTTCAAGGTGGATTTTGAAAAGGCCTATGATTCAGTGTCTTGGTCTTTCATGGACTATATGCTGTTTAGATTGGGGTTCTGCCCAAAATGGAGGTCTTGGATATCAGCATGCCTCCATTCAGCTTCTATTTGTGTTTTGATTAATGGTAGCCCCTCTAAGGAATTTACACCTACAAGGGGTTTGAGACAAGGGGATCCCCTAGCTCCCTTGCTTTTCAATATTGTAGGAGAAGGCATTACTGGTATGATGAGACAAGCAGTCCACAAAAACCTCTTTAGAAGCTTCTTGGTTGGTAAGAATAGAGAGCCTATCAACATCTTACAGTATGTTGATGATACTGTTTTTGTTGGAGAGGCTATGTGGGACAACATTCATGCTATTAAGGCCATCTTAAGAGGATTTGAATTAGCTTCTGGTTTAAAGATTAATTTTGCCAAAAGCCAATTTGGGGTTATTGGTGATGGTGTTAATTGGGCCAGGGAAGCAGCTAATAATAACCTGAACTGTCGGCAGCTGGAATGTCCTTTCCTTTACTTAGGCATACCTATTGGGGCTAATCCCTCTAGCCAGCTGGTGTGGGAGCCTATCATCACTAAATTCAAGTCAAAATTAGCCAAATGGGCTCAGAAAAATATATCCATGGCTGGGAAGGTTACTCTAATAAATTATGTCCTCAATGCCCTCCCAATTTACCTCCTCTCATTCTTTAAGATACCTCAAAAGGTTGTCAAAAAGCTGATATCCCTTCAAAGGAATTTTCTGTGGGGTGGAGATATTGATCCAAAAAAAATTCCTTGGGTGAAATGGACTGATCTTTGTTTGCCTAAGGCTAATGGGGGGCTGAGGATTAAAGATATCTCCAAATTCAACTCAGCTTTGATGGGAAGATGGTTATGGGCTTTTGCATCTGATCAACAACAGCTATGGGCTAGGGTTATAACCTCTAAATATGGTGGTTGGTCAGATCTTCAAAATGCTAGAGACAAAAGGGGTTATTCCCATTGGTGGAGAGACATTAGAAACTTGTACCATCAGCTAGACTGCAGTATTTTTAAAGATAACTTGTCTTGGAAGGTTGGGTGTGGGGAAAATATCAAGTTCTGGACTGATAATTGGCTAGGGGAACAATACTCCCTGCAGCAGAAGTACTATCAGCTATTCCTCATAAGTAGACAGCAAAGGGATCTCATCTCTCAAGAAGAAGAAAATTTTCTATGTACACTTGTTGACTCCAAGAAAAACCTCATGCCCAACAGGAAGGATCTCATACAAAGTGAACAAAGAGGGACTTAAGAAAAAAAAAATGCAACTTTTTTTGAACTTGGTAGATCTTTTTTGTTGTGTTTCATGAATCATTGTACTCATGCCAGCATATGAGCATAATGACACAGTGCCTCATGATGTAGAAACGAGCCCTTTGCTCTTTGACCAGCCTAGCACACTTTCTAGCAAAAGCACACTTCCTCTGAGTGGAAGAAGAAGAAGAAGAATTCTTCATGATAGAGGAAGAAGAAGTTTGTTGACATACATTCAAAAAGGTCACAAAGCTGGAATCAGATTTAAATAAACTGGAGGAGAACTCAATGCATAGACAGTTAACAGAGCAAGAAAAATTGGAGAGGAAGCAGTTACATGATTCTCTTTGGGTTGCTGCCCAAGCCCATCAATCCTTACTTAGGCAGAAATCCAGATGAAGATGGTTAAAAGAAGGCGATTGTAACACAGGTTTTTTCCACCTATTGATGAATGCTAACCGAAATAGAAATTCTATCAGGGGTGTATTCATTGATGGTTCATGGACTGACGACCCACACAAGGTGAAGGAAGAGGTGAAATCCTTTTTCTTCCATAGGTTCCAAGAACCAATTGGTCAGCGACCCAAGATTGATGGAATCAGGTTTCAAACTGTTAATCTACAGCAGAATAACGAGCTTCTGGCACCTTTCATGGACGAAGAAATTCAGAAGGCAATTTTTAAAGCTGCATATGAAGGAAGGCAATTCACAAAAGGATTGCATGGATTTAATGGAAATCGGTATGCTTACCAAAAGAAAAGGCTGGCTTGGGCATCAAGGATATTGAAACATTCAACCTCGCACTACTTGGAAAATGGAAGTGGCAATTAATGCAAGAAAATGGTGAGCTGTGGACCAGAGTTCTGAAATCGAAATATGGTGGATGGAGGAACCTTGAAGAAACAGGAAACTCAGCAAAGCAATCTGTTTAGTGGAGGGATCTAAAACACGCTTTTAATCAATCACAATAGGGAATGGTTATTCAAAATAACATGAGGTGGAAGGTGGGAGATGGAGAGAAAATTAGATTCTGGAAACACAAGTGGATTAATCAACAGGAATCACTAGCAGAAAGGTACCCCAGGCTATTTATCATATCCTCACAGCAGAATCACAACATTAGGTTTTAGGTTTTAAGATGACATATAGAGTTTTAGGTTTATCAAAGAATTTCCCATAACAAATCCAGCACTATATCCCCACAATGCAAATAGTACAAGAGCAAGCAATCAATATACTTTAGCACCTCACACCCATACTCCATTTCAAGCATTATATTTTTTTCATATTTAGACATAACTTGACAACAAAGACATACCTTCGATGGCTTCCCTAGGAGGCTTAAAGCCAACCACAATGGACTTCCAAAATCGCTTCCCCCCCTTTCCTTTCGTAGTTTTCTTCGACCTGCGAAAGTGAGAAAATGTTAAAACGAGGAACGCCTAATGTTAAAACGTAAGGACGTACCTCAATCGATATGTGGCAGACACAAACTCCACAAAGACCAACTCCACAATGTGGTTGCAGTCACGGAAGCGCAACCCAGTTTGTAACAAAGACGAACTTAGGGCAGAAGGAGAAATAAGAAGAACGCCCTGGGAGTCTTAAGGCGAACCACAATGCACTTCCAAAATCGATTCCCACCCTTTCCGGAACTCTTTCCTTTCCTAGATTTCTTCGACCTGTGAAAGCGAGCAAATGTTAAAACGAGGAACGCCTAATGTTAAAACGAAAGGACGTACCTCAATCGATAAGTGGCAGAGACGAACTTCACACACACGAACTCCACAATGTGGTTGCAGTCACAGAAGTGCAGGCCAGTTTGCGACAAAGACGAACTTAGGGCAGAAGGAGAAAGAAGAAGAACGATAGGGTTCGAGCGCGCGGGTTCTGCAGAATCAGATTTTTAATATATAATGACAACAACATTGGTTTTTTAAAAATAACCGATGTTAAAAACAACTAAGTAACATCGGTTTTAAGAAAACCGATGTTAAAATCAACTCCATAACATCGGTTTTTACCAAACCGATGTTAACAACGACACACCAACATCGATTTTTCTAAAACCGATGTTAACTACTCCATAGTAACATCGGTTATTTAAATAACCGATGTTAATATATAGTACTTAACATCGGTTTTTCCGAAACCGATGTTAACTATGTCTAATTATTTACAAAAATGCCACCGCGCTTTTGTTAACATCGGTTTTGTGAATAACCGATGTTAACCGTGCGATGTTAAATCTAAAAATTGTAGTAGTGCTAGTTCAATTAGCACCTGAATAAAATCAAAATACATAGCTTGCTAGCCTTACTCTCATCACAAGGCGAATCCTTTTTTCTTTCTCTCTACCCACAAATGATGCAACAACTCAAAACCATTAATTTGGTCTTTCTATAAAAACTTTAAACCATTAATTTGCTAACCATTAAACGAATTTTTTAAGGGTTTGCCTACCTATTGCTCGAAGCTTATAATCATTCCAATCTTAAGTTTTTAATTAAGACAATCCAATATCACTCGTATCGTGAGGCAAAGAAAAATACTTGTTTTGCATGTGTATATCAATGTTTCCTCGTTGTCTATTGGTTGGATATTAGTTCTGATGTGTAAATTTGCCTTTGGGTTCTTAATTCTACAGGTGTTTGATACAAAAGAGAGAAGTAGAGTAGATAAAAAAAATGTAAAAATAGATAAGAAATAAAGTGACATATAAAATTATTTGATTGGAGAGAAATAAAAAAGAGGTGAGGAGAGAAATGAAAAAATGAGTAGAAATAATACATGCTGAGTCTCATTATTTTTAAACTTATTTTCATTTTATTTCTCCTCCATCAAACACCCAAAATTATTTTCATCCTCTATATTATTTCTATCTTCAAAACCAAACATATGGTAACATGATATTGTTCACAAATCCCAATATGAAAGAAGAAAAAAATGTTTACAACCTTTTCTTGAGAGTTTACTTAGACAACGAATTACTTGCGGCTTAAAGAGACGATCATTACATGTGTAAAATTTAAAAACGCAATTCAAAGTTGTAATTATAACTTTATAAGTCATTTTGATCTATCACAATAAGCTTAAGTTTATTATGGCATTCTTTATTTTTTATTTGCAATGCTGCTTTTTTCAACGCATACACTGTTTGTAGAATAGTACTTGCAAATAAAATCAAAATAGTTCTAAATCAACATATTTTCTGCATATGAAATTACGCATTTCCACTATGAAATCAGCACTAATAATAGGTCTCTCTGACTCTAACTCTCACTTTTCCTCAATATTTATCTACATTAATTGACAGAATGCACCCTCTGCTAAGATGATTGAAGATGTGCAGACTAGCATAAACATATTTTTCCTAAGTTGTGTTCATTTTAAAGTTTATTAATTAACCATATCTCATGAAAAAACTGATAATTTTGATCATTCCTAAAAAAGATGAAAACATTGTTGAATAAAATTAGTAAAACAAATAAACTACAAATATGCCCTAGTCCTGCCTTGGTTAGTTGAATTCGCCAAGGATGATTGACATTTCAGGAGGCAAGCTGAAATGCAATTCATAGCTAGACAATAAAAATCAGGAATCACCAATGTTTCAAAATAATCTCAACTTCATTTAGAAGTGGTTGTAGATGCTGAGCTCAAGTTGATAGGAGAATTGTCTGCTTGATGCGCATTAACATCACTTTCAGTATCAGCTTTCTCAAGCAAAACTTCTTGTTGCAGTGCTTTCAACATCTCCGTCAAAGTTTTCTCTTCTTCCATCATCTCAGATTCATTCATATTGGTTTCAGCATGGTTAACTTGATGCTTACTAGCATTTTTTTCAGCTTCAGCTTGTTGAAGCGTAGCTTGTTTCTCCAGTGCCTGCATCATAATCTCTGAAGTTCTCTCTTCCCCTTGTATTTGCATTTTCATTATAATCTCAGCTTCCTTGTCTAGAGGCTTGAAATAGTCTTCAATGGCTGTCTCCTGCACGAAATGTGCATCTTGTCATGCAACAAATTTGAGTATCACAAATGAAACAATCATACATTACGGAAAAGAAATAAAATATCATCTAAGAACTTCCATATATTAGACAAATATTTTAATTAAGATAATCATGACAGAATACAAATGTCTCCATCCAAAAAGAAGAAAAAAAAATGAAAGAATATGAATCATCCAATTTTGACATCAATAAAAGTAGGAAAAAAAAGTGCATTTCACACAGAAGTTCTCAATGCATGTTGGTATCACTTCTTATGTGAAAAAAGAACAGATAAAACTTCTTGTTTAGAAGACATTTTGCCTTCATATTTATCAGCGAAAGGAAAGGATTAGAAATTTCAAAAAAAAAAATCCAAAAGAAATACATGTATTTAAATCCTAAATTTCCAAAATTTTATAGTTTTCCTTGATAATACAACTTACTGTTTCTTCCAGCTTCTTATTCAAAGCTTTCATCTCATCAACCATTCGCCGAACCTCGGATAAAATAATCTGCTCAGGTACTTTATTTATGGCCGCTTTCCTTGCTTGTACCTTATTCATGGGAAAACATCATATACATCAGAATGGAAATAAAAAAGAAATCCCACATCTGCCGTCACCATAATGAAAAATGAAGGTTACAAGGTGATAATTGTTGTGCATGCTTAGTTTTGCACTTAATTTTCACAGCAATTATCTTATTTATTTTCATTTAATGCTTGATTTGATTCCAATATGTTAGAATTTAGTGTTCTTTTAGGTTTTAGTCTCTTGAAGTTAATTTCTAGTGAATTTATTAGTTTTATTGTGTTTTTGCAGAGTTGGTGCATTAATTGAGGAATTGGAAAAATTGAAGTTTGGAGTGGCTCACTTGGCGAGTTGTATCCCGCTAAGCATGCATGTTTGTCAGAACTCAGAAGGATGCCACGTTGCATGTGTTTGGAAGCTGAAGCCAGGCACTTAGTGAGCGATTTTCGTGTTAAGCCCAAATCTCCTCTGACTAAGATTTGAAAGTAACTTCTAATGGGTGTTATGTCTAGGGATGGAATAACACTTCTTAGCCTTGTTTAACTTGTGTTCTTAAATCCAAGTGGTTTAACTTGACTTGCTAAGGGATTAGGAGTTGAGTTAAGCAACTTAGGCTCTCTCACATAAGAGATCATGGTTAGAGCATTACAGTAGGTTGAAGTAAACATTAGAATGAACATTGGATAAAAAAATCTTTGATTACTGAGATTGTTAGCTTAGTGTAGCCAAATCCCCAACACTTAATTTATTTTGCATTTAGCTTCTCTTGCCCACCAACTTTATTTTGCATTTAGCTTCTCTTGCCCACCAACTGTTTTTGCTTTTGTTCACCTTTAATTTGTTATGTTTTCAGTGTTTTTATCCTTTGCCTATAACTTGAATTTACATGAATAGCCTAGTACAAACAAGTCCCTATGAATACGATACTTGGACTTTCATTTTATACTATTTGCACTATACTTTGGTATGTTGGCCAAGGATTTATCACAAAGTTAAATTCATATGTCCCCCATGTGAATAGGTGATGAAAAATATACTTATATAAATTATGATATAATATCTTCACTACCTTGCATTACCTATTTTTATAAGATTGTGATATCAGCACGATAAAAGCCCGAACCTTAACAATTTACTACTTATTCAGACTTAGGTCATCATAACCAGAATTGACACTATCACAGTCTCCTTCATCCTTCTCTCTCTGAATCTATCAATTATTTTCTCTCTCTCTTTCATGCATATTCACAAACACATAGTAATCACCACCTAGCTCAACCTCAAACCACCAAAGAAAAAGCCACGACCTATTTCACCAAATTCAGTATCCTCCAACCCCATCAAACCAAAATCCAAGTAAATTCCAAAACATATAAATGTAATCCATATAGGCAAAACATACAGGCCGTCAATAAAATCAAAATTGAAATAAAAAAAGTGGGCAGCGACAGAGAGAAAGAGATTACCTACCAACAAGAGAGAGAGAGAGAGGATTGTGCAACAAGAAAGGTTGAGCATTGCAGCTAGAGAGTGAGCGTCCTTGGGAAGAAAGTGGCTTTTCAAAGTGTTCCCTTGGAGAAGACGATTTTGTACTGTAAGGGATTGTTTGGTTAAAATAAAGAAATTATTATTTAAGAAGAAATTTTCAAAATTTAGGATGGTTTTCACAATTTTTTTCTATACTTTAATTTAAATATTTCTTTCATGCAACTAAATAATTACTGAAAGAAAAAAAAGACACAATTAAAGTTGGCTTTTTTTTATTTTGTTTTGTTGTTGTTGCTGCTTAGAAAAGATAAGTCATAAAGCTCCATCAGACGTGCGCTCGCAATGGCACTATGGGTGGTAAAGTGGGCTAGTTCAACCCATTTTGGCCCACTTTGTTGCTAGCCCACCAAAAGTGGGTCAGGACGGGCTGGCCCTCCTTCTAATGGTGGGCTAAAGATTTTGACCTGCCCCGCTTAGGGGCAAGTTGACGGGCCGACCCACCAAAAATGAAAAAAAAAAAAATATATATATATATATATATAATAAAAATAACTCAAATGAACAAATTTAGTTTAAAAATGTAAAGTATTTTTTTTTTTTAGAAAGGCAGAAAATATATATATATATAATAAGAAAAAAAACTACAGTACCAGGGGTACTGATGATAAACATACAAAGGCAGCTGTGCTGCCAGCCTCCCAAAAAGAGAACAAAAACCCTTCACAAAGCCCAACTACAAGGTATGACACCCGATTAATCAAAGGCCTCCATTAGATGGGATGACCAGTGATTAAAAGGGATATTAAAACCTTTAACTCTAGCTTTAGACCAGGACCAAGCCAAAAATAAGGCATCATCCATAACTTTGGAATTAATAAAAGGAATGCCCTGAAAAATGAGTAAATTCCTATGCTTCCAGATGGCAGAAGTTAAGGCAATCCACCATCCACACCATCTATTCTGATTTCTTCCTGCAACCAAACCTTCACACCATAGACTGAAATGACTTGCTGGGGAAGAAGGGAGAGCTCCGAAAGTCTGAATCCACCTCAAAGATTCCCACCACAGGCCAACAGTGTATCTGCAATGGAAAAAAAGATGTCCTGCCTCCTCCTGCTCACTATGACAGAGGGGGCAGGTAAGATCCTGCAACTCCACATTTCTTCTATGCAGATTAGCTCTAGTAGGGAGCCTATCTTTGATGAGCCTCCAGGTGAAGATGGCCGCCTTTGGGGGTATCTTCAATTTCCAAACAAGCTGGAAATTTATCCCATCTAAAGCAGTACTGTTTTGACTTGATAGAAGCCTATAAGCAGACCTAGTAGAGTATAGCCCACTAGGATCAGCTTTCCACAGCAACTTATCTTTCAAGTGATTCTGAAGAGTATAAGCAGTGATGTCCTCCATAAAAGCCACAGCTACACCCTCCTCATGCTCGAAGAGATGTCTCCTCCATTTCAAATCCCATCTCCAAATATTCTGTGAGAAGCTACCCATGGTGGAGATAAAATCATTCTGCTGCTTACTAATCGAAAAGAGCTGAGAGTATTTCTGTTGCAGAGTGCTTTCCTCCCCCAACCACCTATCTTTCCAAAATCTGATTTTATCCCCACAACCAGCCTTCCATGCCATATTCTGATGGATAATCTTGAAATCATTGTGCTGATATAATCTCCTAAGGTCTTTCCACCAGTGAGAATCCCAGCAATGAACTTTGCCATTCTGCAATGCTGACCACCCCCCATATTTGGAATTAAGAACCCTAACCCAGGGCTGATTCTGATTAGAATATAATTCCCATATCCATCTTCCCATCAGGGCAGCATTGAACTTGACCAGGTTCTTAATACCCAGGCCCCCTTCCCTTTTGTTGAGGCAAATGTTATCCCATTTAACCCAAGGGATCTTCTTTTGGTCAAGGTCTCCACCCCACATGAAATTTCTCTGAAGAGAGACCAGTCTATCAGCTATTCTTTGAGGAATTTTAAAGAAGGAGAGGAGATAGATTGGTAAAGCGTTTAGAACAGAGTTTATCAAGGTAACCCTGCCAGCCATAGATAGGCTTTTCTGATTCCATTTAGAGAGTTTAGCCTCAAATTTACTGATCAAAGGCTCCCACACCATCTGAGATGAAGATCTGACAGCAATAGGAATACCCAAATAATGAAAAGGGACACCCATCTGCCTACAATTCAGCACCTGAGCAGCTTCATGAGCCCAGCTAACAGGCTTCCCATAAATCCCAAACTGACTTTTGGCATAGTTAATTTTCAGACCAGAGGCCATCTCAAAACCTCTAAGCATTGCCTTCATGGCAAGAACATTCGCCCAAGAAGCTTCCCCAATAAAAACAGTATCATCAGCATATTGGAGGATATTAATAGGCTCCTTATGCTTCCCAACGCAGTAGCTACTATAAAGATTTTTCAGAATGGCCTCTCTCATCAAACCAGTGAGACCCTCCCCCACTATATTGAAGAGCAATGGTGCTAGGGGATCCCCTTGACGCAAACCACGAGAAGGGGTAAATTCTTTAGTAGGACTACCATTAACTAGGATGGAAATGGTTGCCGATTGGAGACAGGCAGCAATCCATTGTCTCCATTTACCACAGAATCCTAATCTGGATAGCATATAATCGAGGAAGGACCAGGAAACAGTGTCATAGGCCTTTTCGAAATCCACTTTGAAGACCATGACTGGGTGCTTTCTCTTCACAGCTTCCTCTACCACTTCATTAAGGATGATAATCCCATGGAGGATATGTCTATTTTTTATGAAAGCTGATTGTCTTTCGTCAACAATACCAGAAATAACTCCCCTCAACCTATTTGCCAAAAGCTTAGCTATGACTTTGTACATGCACCCAATTAGAGAAATAGGCCTGTAATCATTTAAAGATTGAGGATGATTTGTTTTAGGGATAAGAGCCATGAAAGAAGCATTGCTGCCTCTAGGGAAACTCCCACGGAAGTGGAATTCATCCACAAATCTCCTGAATTCAGCTTTCAAAACCTTCCAAAAGGCCTTAATAAAATTGAAATTAAATCCATCGGGCCCCGGGCATTTATCTCCACCACAACTCCACACAGCCTCTTTAATTTCTTGGTCAGAAAAAGGGGCAGTGAGCTCCTCTCTTTGATTCTGGTCAATGGATCGGAAGAAAACTCTATCAAGAGTAGGTCTAAACTGCTTGTCTTCAGTAAATCTATGTAGGAAGAATTTATGAACTTCCTCCTTGACTAGGTTAGGCTGTTGAACCCAAATCCCATCAATAAAAAGACCCTGAAAGGCATTAAAGTTTCTTCTAAAATTGATAACTTTGTGAAAGTAAGCTGAATTACTATCCCCTTCCTTAATCCACTTCTCTCTAGATTTCTGTCTCAAGAGGGATTCATAAGCATTTGAGGCCTCCCACAGCTGTTGTTGAATGGACTTCTTGGCTTGGGCTTCATCTTCAGATAAAGGTCTATCTCCAGCTGAAATTTCCAAAAGATTAAGTTTGTGCTTCAGACTCTGGATTTTGTTAATATTACCATCAGCATTAACTATGCTCCACTGCTTGATGCTATTTCTGAGATTTCTCAACTTGTTTTTAAGAGCTATGCCCCCCCATCCGCCCTGCTGATCCTTAATCCAAGCCTCTTTCACCATCTTCTGATATCCACTTTGGTTAAGCCACGAATCCACCACCCTAAAGGGCTTGGGTCCCCAGTCAAGAATCTGAGTTTTCAGAATGATTGGGCAGTGATCTGAATAGTCTCTATGTAGAACCTGCTGAGTGGAATCAGGCCATATGTTTAACCATTGGTCTGAAACAAGGAATCTGTCAAGTCTGCTCTTGACAGAACCATTAGGCCTGAACCAAGTGAAATTGCCACCAAAACCTCTGATTTCATG
Source organism: Glycine max (assembly GCF_000004515.6). Classification (NCBI taxonomy): domain Eukaryota; kingdom Viridiplantae; phylum Streptophyta; class Magnoliopsida; order Fabales; family Fabaceae; genus Glycine; species Glycine max. The sequence goes on along the minus strand of NC_038252.2, from coordinate 14,840,442 downwards.
AAGCTCCATATTTGAAATCCAGGCATTAAATTCTGAAGTGTCTGAGTTATCAGCTGACCTTTGAGATAGTCCAATACGTTCCTCCTGGCTCCTTATACTATTAAAGTCACCAAGGAAGCACCAAACTCCATCAGGATTGGATTGTTTCAGCTGAATTAACTCCTCCCACAGATTTCTTTTCCCAGCTAGATCACAAGGGGCATAGACATTGACTATGAAAAGCCTCTGGTCTTCACTCAGCCATCTCCCCTCTAAGCATAAGAATCTATTGCCTTTTATACTCCTTTCCACATGGAAAACTGAATTATTCCATAAGCAAAGAAGGCCACCAGCTGCTTGAACAGAGGGAACGCTTTCCCAAGAGACAGTGGAATCCCCCCACATTGACTGGCATATAGATTTATCAAAGTGCTCTCTTTTTGTTTCTTGAATACACACAAGGTCAGTCTTATGTATAAAATTGAGTCTCCTTATAGCTGCCCATTTAATCCCCCTTCCCAAACCTCTAGGATTATATGATAGTATAATCATAATTGGTGGTTCTTGATACCCTTCTGCACTACCACAGAGTTATCTCTCTGTTCCATGTGAATCAACATCTCCTTAATCATCTGGGCTTCCTGACCATAGGTGAGGCCCATGTCACTGGCTAGAGCTATTTGGTCTTCCAGGGAAAGCTGCTTACAGATTTTGGTACTTGGGTCCTTCACGTCAACTTCCAGGCAAGGTTCATGCGGCTGAGAGGTTAAGACTATGGGGGGGGGGGGGGGGGGGGGGGGGGGTGTAGAGCAGATTGGGCCACAGTTTTGGAAACCTTAGATTCCTTTCTTCTAACATAAACTTTGGTACCAGAGTGAATTGGGCCTACTAATTGCTGGCCCAACTCCCCCTCTTCATTTTGAAAATGATAAGGACCTACGGGTAATGGGGTTGAGCTTTCTAGATTATTATATAGACCACTACTACGGGCTAACCTCTCCTCAAAAGGGGCTATTATATATTTTTCTCCCTCCAAATTACCCATTATGGAACCAGACAGGACCACGTCAGCGTCTTCTTCCTGCTCCTCAACACCTATATGGTTCTGATCACAGTCTGCCACCTCCACAGCGTCTTCTTTCTGCTCCTCCTCTGCATCCATTGAGGTCAAAACAAATATTTCCTTTTGCATGTCAACGCAGGATTTACTTTTGGTCTTGGCATTAAAAGGTATCTGTTTCTGTCGAAGAGGACCGTTGCTGCGTTCCTTCGGGCTTTGAGCCTCCACGCCCTTGTTGTCGCCGAACGATTGGGCCACGTCAGGTTTGTCATCAACAGACCGCTCCATGTGATAGTCGTGGGTAGATTGGATCCGATTGACCCGACCCGCCAGGAACGACTGGGTACGGCGCCAATGTCCAGAGAACCCGGCGTCGGAGCCTTGTGACCCACCGTCCGACGAAGCTCCTTCGTTAACAACCCCTGGGGTACGACCTGTGAAAGTTGTGGGAGTGTTTGGCTCGGTCGAGAAAGGTGATGGCGGGTACCACGTGAGGGCTTGCTTGGGCTTCGTCTTCGTTCCGAGCCCCTGCATGTCTTCAACGATGTGGATAACAACATCCACTCCATCAATGACGGCTGGGACCGCCATGGCAATGCCCGGTCTGAGGTCCGTCCTAATTAAGATTCGCGCCACGTCCAACCTCCAGCGTTCCTCAACCATTACATCAACCTCTACCAGCTCCCCAAGCTCCGCCACAATCTTCTCTAAATAAACTGCTTCCCACACAGTTGGCGGTAGACCCCATAACAGGACCCACGCCAACCTGTGTGTCTGACGAATAGATGGGGACCATTTCTGGAGGTCTAGTAAAGGTGTGGAGCCGTTCGTCCGTTCCTCATCCACTAGACAAAGTGCCTTATCATCCTCAAGGTTGGGTAAGATAACCCAATCATCAACCCAATAACGAGGGTTGATGTCGGGGTCTAGAACCCATCTCAGTTCCTCCTTCACTCTTTCAAACATTCCCCTATTCTTCAATCTGCCCACCCAAGCCTTCTGTACCCATTCTTTGTGTTCGTTGGTTGGATTCAGAGTGACCGGGCTCAGGACTGGTCTAATGTCATCTAGGACAGTCCCCTTCTGGTTAGACAAGTTATCCACAGATGGTGTTACCCCCTTAGCCACCTCAACATATGACCGAAGTCTTCCGCCCGTGTCGCATGTTTTATGGCCACCGTTGTCCACCTCCTGTATTCTCCCCTTTCCATGTGTGAGGGTACCATGCTGATAGCCTCTATTCGCATTCTCCCTCTCAAACTTTGGTTTATTGACAAACATTTTGATCCCATCAAGGAAAATGCTATTATCCAGCTGTCTTTCCAACCTCTGCACATCTTGGACCTCCTTATACCTTACAAAACCGAACCTATGGCCTGCCTTGTTTTTAGTTTTATGAATGAAAACTTCCCACACCTTACCCCACCTTTGGAAAATCTGCCATAAATCCTTTTCCTTTACTCCATCAGGGAATCTTGAGAAGTAAAAGGAGGTGACATCCTCCTTATCTCTCCATGTACCTCTCCTATGTTGCCTTTGTCGCTTACTAAGCACAGAGGGTCCTCTGTCTGCGACTGATTTCTTCTTCCTCCTATAGGAAACTTCCACCCATCCAACATCAGTACTAGCAGGGTTGTTATCCACCTCGTGAGATGCCCTCCTACTCTCTGCAAGACCCCTACTTTCACCATAAACAGTGACTCTTCTCCTTTCTCTATCAGAAAACTTCTCCCCATGTTGGCCACCAGAGGCTTGGTGATGTCCCTGGCCTCCTACCCTGTCACGGGCACTCCCTCTTCCATTGCCATGAACATTCCTTCGTAAACTCCCTCTCAGACTCACTCTTTCTCTCGGTCTACCCTCTCTCACCTCTCTCACTGTGTCTCTCGTTCTACCTTGTCTCACTCTTTCTTTCGTTCTACCCTCTCTCACCTCTCTCACCTCTCTCATCTCTCTTACTTGTTAAAAAAAAAAAAAAAAAAAAATGTAAAGTATATCAATTGTTTATTTTAAATTTGATTTCAATATAATTTTTTCTATAAGTATTAGAGAAATTGAATTTATAAAATAATATAAAAATAATAACAAATACCTATTTTGAACAATACTATAAAAAAATACAAAGTGACAACCCAAACCCTAAACACCTATTAGTATTTAGATTTTCTTTAAAAAAAATATATGTATGGCAGGCTAATGGGCCAACCCTTCCCACGCTGCTGTTGGCTCGTCAGACCTACGAGTTAGTCAGGGCAGGCCACATCATGTTGACAGGTTCCATCAAACATCAGCGAGGTGGATAACTCTAACTCCTTAAATGGAATTAGCCATTATCACACAACAAATTGATACCAAGACCTAAAACAAGTAAGCAGAACCAATTGATGTTCACACAAACACACAGTACAACCTTATGACCCAATTAAAAAATAACTAAGCAGAACTAAAAGCTTCAAAAAAACAAAAACCTCCAAGGAAAGTTTTGGACAGGTTGACGAGGTTGTAGAGGTGGTTTTTTGTGGGGAGGAGAATTAGAGGAGAAGAAGATTGCATGGGTCAAGTGGGAATCAGTATGTCTTCCAAATTAAAAAACAAGTAAGCAGAACCAATTGATGTTCACACAAACACACAGTACAACCTTATGACCCAATTAAAAAATAACTAAGCAGAACTAAAAGCTTCAAAAAAACAAAAACCTCCAAGGAAAGTTTTGGACAGGTTGACGAGGTTGTAGAGGTGGTTTTTGTGGGGAGGAGAATTAGAGGAGAAGAAGATTGCATGGGTCAAGTGGGAATCAGTATGTCTTCCAAAGGAAAAAGGGGGCTTGGGAATTAAGGACCTGAGGAAATTTAATTGTGCCCTTCTCAAAAAATGGAGATGGAATTTATTTCATCATAAATGAGAGTTGTGGGCTCGAGTGTTGGATTCAAAATATGGAAGCTAGAGGAACTTGGATGAGATAAGAAGGTGCAATAGTGAATTCCTATGGTGGCGGGACCTCAGCTTCATTTGTCAATCTGCTGAGGAGGGAAGGTGGTTCCAAAGTGGGGTAAAATGGAATGTCGAGTGTGGAGCCAAGGCGAGATAAAGGTGGTCTAATTGAACTACCTTCACTTCCATCATCATCTCGTAGCACAATATTCCTTCTACATAGAACATTGGGCGGATAGTAGTAAGATGTAAATGTAAAGGTCTCTTCCACTAAATAAGCTTCACAAATACTACCCTCAATTGCAGATGTGTTTGTGACCTTGTCTTTTAAAGTGCGAATAAACCTAATACAATAAATTGAAGACATTAATTTAATAAATATTGATTGGTCATTTATTGAGAACGAATAAGATATATTACTCAATCTTTCAAAGGTATACATCCACCGATATTGCACGAGACCACCAACCCTAGCTTCATAAGGCAAATGAATCGAAAGATGCTCCATAAAGTTGAAGAAACTTGGGAAATATTTGTTCAAGTTTGCACAAAAATATTGGAATATTTTTTTCCATTAAGCATAAAGCATCCTCTTTTAGTAGAGGCGAAGTTATTTCTCGAAAGAACTGACTGAACTCTGCCTATGTGTTCCAAATGGCCTTTGGTAAAGCTTTGAAGGCAACTGGAAGCAAACATTGCAGGAACATATGGCAATCATGACTTTTCATTCCGAAAAACTTCGCATCTTCCATGTCAACACACCTAGACAAGGCAAAGGCATACCCATTGGGTAGGCTTTAGTCTTTTGACCCATGCACACACTACTAATCTTTGTTGCTTTGTTAATGTGTATTTTGCCTTGGGTTTTTCCAGTTTCCACCCTCCTCCATCTTACAACTCCAAATCTCTTCGCCTACAAATATCTACCATGTCTAGTCTAGCATTAAAATTGTCCTTTGTCTTGCCTTTAGTGTCCATAACAGTATACTAGATATTAAGAAGCATGTTTCTCTCAATGAGCATGACATTTAGATTATGCGGGAGAAGATTTGTTTTCCAATATGGCAGCTCCCAAAAGATGGTTTGTTTGGTCCAATGGTGACCAAGTCCATACCTTGGTAGAGTATCATATCTCAGTCTAGTTATTTTAGGTAGATGTCTTACCTTTTTCCTACATTTCTTCACCAGTCAACCGATGGGGAGCAATGAGGTCTCATCATGTCTATGCCTAAAAGCAATTTTATTTCTTCTATAAGAATGATCAATTGGCAAGAATTTTCGATGTAAATCAAAAAATGATACCTTTCAACCCTTATCAAGGTATATTCCTCTTGATTGCTCCATGCAGATTGGACAAGCAAGTTTACCCATTGTCATCCAACCTGACAACATTTTGTATGCAGGAATATCACTAATAGTCCACAACAAGCAAGCTTTCATAAAAAAATTCTGCTTCAACGAGACATCAGAGGTCATGACACTAGAATTCCATAAAAGTTAAGGTCATCTATAAGTGGCTGCAAGTACACATCAATTTTATTTTTTTGGATTGGATGGGCCATGGATCATAATGGTAAAGAATAAGAACTCTTTTTTGATGCACATCCAAGGTGGGAGATTATAAGGAATAAGAATTACTGACCAACAAGAATAAGGTCTGTCAAATATATTAGATGGTGCAAACCGATCAGAACATAGCCCTAACTTGACATTCTGGGGAGTCTATTGCAAATTCAGGATATCTTTATGTTAGCTTTTTCTAAAAGTGCTACATGTAACATCCCAATTTTCTTAGATTGGGAAGTTATGTGCAGAATTGTTTCTGTTTGTTTGGTATGTAGTGTAATAGTATTATTCTTAGTATAATTATGAATATAAGATGTAGAACTATCATTAGACAGCCATGTGACTTGGATTTAAGTTTTGAGTCTATGGATCGGTGGTTTACATACAGAGAACCCTTAGTCAAGCCATCAGTTAACAAAAGTCAACTATAGTTTAGAAAGTCAAAGTAATGATATTTTCATTAGTGGCAGTTTAGTAATTTAAGGTTTTTATGCCAAACAAAGAGATTTAGGCACATTAATGAAAGTTTAGAATATGTTTGTGTCTAGATGTGAAAAACTATTAGCCAACACATGTTAACACATCGATTCAACACACTCATTCATAGCACACCTGCAAGTTGAAGGTTCTTGACGACATTAATGCACACATCAAGTTTTCAAGACAACTTGTATCACTTAATGACTTGTCATGACATCCTACCGCACTTCACGAATTATAGAGTGGCTAGTCTCATAACTCATGACTCAACAGTGGATTTATGGTATAGCAGACATTAAGGATGCAACGCTCATCACAAGAATCATTCAATCTCATTTAATCATGCAAAGGAAAATACAATTAATAATTCAAGCATGTTCAACAAAAGCATTCATAAGTAATCACACAGAGTGCACACCAGAATATGGTAAGCACATAACACCTGCGCTATTGATAAACCTATGCTACAAGATCATATACCTAAAGGACATCAAACAGATCATGAAGCAGGTAAAAGACAAATCATTTTGTTCAAAACTATGACTTGAAGGACTCTCGGGGTGCAACAGGTGAATGAAATCAATCACGGTGGAGGGCCATACCCTGGAAGATTAGGCCATTGGTTTTTTACGAAAGAAGAAGAACCAGCACCAACACCACTAGTACTAGTCCTCTCAGAGTTACCACCAATAGTGGTGCTGATGGTGCTCCACAAAGAGGCATCAGAGGCTCTATTACTAACATTATTGTTATTGATGAAGCTCATAGGCCAATCATGCTGAGAAACACCACTGCTATTAGTATCAGTATTAGCCATGTTGGATGAATATGGATTGACCAAACCTTGTTCATACAGAGACACCATCTCCCTTTCACCACTCCCCATTTGATGATACAAGTGCGGTGGATGAATTGGCCCAATTGGGCGCTGAACATTGAAACCAGATAGAAGGCCCAAATTGGAAGAACGCAAGGTGTCACTACCCGCAAAATTTAGAGAGTGATCAAAAGGGTGTGATCATGAGTTGAGTGAATGCATAGCAGCCAAAGAAGACAAGTACCCACCACTTTGGTAAAAGGTTGAAGCCACAACGGAAGAAGGGTCTTCAATTTAAATCATTCAGAGGCAGTTAGCAGCTGCGGGACAGAATTTTCATACGGAAATTGAATTGTGAGACTGTTTACAGGTCACGTGTGTCAAAGTCAGCACATGGCAGCAATTCCACAATGTATTGCGCATTCAGATTGAGGTAACAAACACAACAGAACTACCAACCCTAATCGAGTTTCCAAGAAATGCAGCAAGCTATATCATTGCGCAAAGAAAAGGGGTGCAAATACAAGCAAAATCAAAGAGGGTCATCACAAAGCCCTCTTACCTCAGAGACTACGTATAAGAAAGAAAGGGAGAAAGGAAGCTGACCTGGAATGAAGAATTGCTAGATGGTTGATGGTCTGCCTTAGGGAGATATGAAAAATTGCTGCCGATATGAAAACTTAAGCTTCCTTCCACTCTTACCTTGTCTGGAGGTGCTGGCCTCCAAATCCAGTTTTTCCTTTTACACAGTAGCAGTAGTATACAATAATAGCCTATATTCAAAACTAGAAGATAGCATTCTTAATTCATTGCATTCTGAAGCCTCAACTTACTGGAAAATGAAATGAACCCACAACAGACCAACTTAGAGATGGTGTGCTTCACGACGAGAACCAAGTTAGAGATGGAAAATGACCCAATACAATGATGGAGAATCGTCAACGACAACCACGACACTGCTGGTGTGCTTCACGACGAGAACCAACTTAGAGAGACAAAGGTTAAGGGCGCAAAATTACTCAGGTAGCAGGCTAGAGTACACTGCGAGTACGCAAGGGAACAAGATAAAATTGACTTGACTTTCAAAGACAGTGTATATAAAACCCATCTTTGGATAATCCAGTTCAACGACGGTGCCCATTAAACCCATCGTTGTAATGCGAAGACGACGTCGTTAGTCATTTTCAACAAAAACATCGTTGAAATAAAGCACATATTTACTAAAATGCCACCGCCTGTTAAACGATGTTGTTTTTCGAACCACCGTCGTTGAAATCGTAGAATCAAATATTTGTAGTAGTGTACAAAAGCTAGCTATTGTAATTGGAGAGCCAAGGGCCCTATAAACCCCATATTAGAATCCCATACCTCCAATGTGGGACACAAGTCCCACAAGTCCCATACCTTGCAATTGGATCCTAACACAGGTCTCATTTGATTTTTTAAATAAACTTGCTTGGCTATTGCAATTTACAAAGAGCCCTAGCCTCACATGAAATCCCAAGTTCTAGCTCACAACATTCATATGCCTTATTTTCTCATGTTTTCCAAAAGAGAACAGACACCAACACCAGTAAGAATATAAATGTTCATGGAAGAAAAAATGTTAGACCTGTTGTACGCGTTGCTCAAGCTGCAGCCTATAAGATCGTATTCTTCGCTCTTCATATCCAGAAAGCACCCTGACATAAAAAAGGGCTTTCCTCCCAAAATCTAACAACTTCTTCATGTCGACAAATCATCAACAACTATTTGTTTTGGAAATTTCTGCACAAAGGAATCCACCTCAGAAATGCCAGGGAAAAAAAATATTCAATGTCAATTAATCTGATAACTCTTGGAAGGATTAATTAATATGTTTCATGCAGCTGCCAGATGGAATCAAATCTTGGCTAAATTATCACCAGACAAGACATAACAAACTTCATAATTACAAGCACCCTGACATAAAAAAGGGCTTTCCTCCCAAAATCTAACAACTTCTTCATGTCAACAAATCATCAACAACTATTTGTTTTGGAAATTTCTGCACAAAGGAATCCACCTCAGAAATGCCAGGGAAAAAAAAATATTCAATGTTGATTAATCTGATAACTATTGAAAGGATTAATTAATATGTTTCATGCAGCTGCCAAATGGAATCAAATCTTGGCTAAATTATCACCAGACAAGACATAACAAACTTCATAATTACAAGCAGAGAGCCTTATTATCCCAAAGGGTATGTTGGGTAGTGAGGTTTGGGAGGGAAAAGGAAAGGAGGGTAAAATTATTATTTTTAATAGGCTTAAATATATTTTTCGTTCTTGCAATTTAGCATTTTTTTCATTTTTGTCCTTTCAATTTTTTTTTTCATTTTAGTCCTTGTGGTCCTTAAAGTGCTTTAGATATCGCTTTTTTCACTGTTCAAAGCACTTTTTTCCTGTTCAAAGTGTTATCCAAAGCGCTTTAAGGACGAAAAACAAAACATATACATTTTACACGGACTAAAACAAAAAAAAAATTGCAAGGATGAAAATGAAAAAAACACTAAATTGCAGGGACAACAAATGTATTTAAACCTTTTTAATAAATATTCTCTACTTTAATAATTTTTTAAAATAACAGAAATAAAATGATAGAGTAACATAAACTTAATGTCTCAATCTTTTTTTTTATTGTTATAAATGTTATACAACTCTTGATTCAAAAATAAAAAATTTGTCCTCCATTCTCTTTCCCTCAAAATCTCACTTCCAAACTTTCCCTAAGACTTTTGACCTTTGGAAGAAAAAAAAAAGATTTATTAAACTTACAAGATATTAAACTGCATAAGTAAAGGGAAATGAAAGAATAAAGGATGAAGACTGACTCAATAACCTGACATTGATAGACCTCATACAAGAGCAGCAAAAGCAACCAGATGAAGATAAAAAGCATGAATTATGCACTAACTCACAGCAGTTGCCAAAAGACTAACAAAGAGAAAATAACAAAAACCTTGAGATCACATAGCAGCAAGCTTAAGAGCCTCATGCTGCCAACATAAGAACACAAACAGCAGTACACAAAAAGTTCTGAATTTAGCAAGAGCACAACAGAGGTGAGGTTTGTAGGAAACAGGTGAAGTTTATACTCCACGGGAAATCACCACACTTCAATATGCTCCAAAGTACCTGAAAGCTATCTTAGGAAACCACTAACTTGCCCAAACTACACATTTCTTTAAAATCTCAGTTTAAGAATGCAAAAACCTTTGCACAACCATTTTTTAGGAGTTGGACAGTAAAATAAAATCCCTGAAAATTTAATTGCTGACTAACTTTAAAGCTTAATGTCCTCAAACAAAATTACAAAGTTGAAGTTATGAAAAGTCATGTGTAATATCAGTTTCTAAGCAGGTTAACATTAAGAAAGAGTTAAATACCAGTGCCTTAGAAATTTGGTACATAAAGGTATAGGTCATCCATTGCCATAAGAACTGGGAATTTCATATACATTTTATTCATAGTCGGATTGATCTTTCTTTCTAGCACGTGATAAATTTAGCTGCAAGATGTATGGTAACCAAAGCTTGTCATAATAACATACAACTCAGCACCCAAAATATAAAGAAGTCAACATGGAAGGATTTGAGTTGACTATGATAAAAAAAAAAAAAAATCTAGTCAAAATAGAAAACGAGTCTAACCCTAAATTTCTTGTACTAATTTTAAGAACAAAATCCCAGAAAGAGTCTCCTCCTACACTAATCAATCAGTCTCGTAAGAACCTGAAAAAGAGCCAACAGAACCACATACAAATTCCACCACCAAGACCCATTAAAGAAATAACACTATCAAACTAAGTTAACAAAGCAATCCACAAAACAGACCATAAGAAACCAACATTCAAAAAACAAACCAAGAAAGCTAGCAAAGGAGATCGATGTTCGTTTGGGCATTTGACCAAACACAAAACTCGCAACCCACAATATTCAAAAATTGTTCCAAAACCCTTCAATCAGTCATTTTACAGAACCTGATGCCGACAACCTACACACATGCCTCAGATATTCATTCACAGACAAAATTACTCACAGAAATTCAGAAACAATGTATAGGCAAGAAAATTCAACCCACGAAAACTGCATATGTTACTACTGTGCCCACAAAGAAAAGAATAATTAATTAACAATAAAGAGGCAGCAAAAGGGTTTGAAGTTCAAAGCAAGATGATTGAGAAATAAAATGTGATTTAGTTACCTGAGTGAGAGTGATTTGGAGGCAAATATCAGCGCTTCATTATCATCGCAAACCCTGATGCTTTTAACGCAAATATCTGGTGATTTTATCTTGCTGTGTATGCCAGAGACTGGACCGAGATCGCACTACGGCGAGACAAATGAGGTACCGGAGACTCGAAAAGGTAAGGAGAGCGAAGATGTCAAGATGGGCGACGGCGAGAGAAATGAGGGTTGAGGGCTTAGTGACAAATAAAAATACAAAGGATAGATCACTTTTGTCTCTCAATCAGAATTTCACTCGAAATGCTATGAAGGATGAAAATATTTTGGAAAGGATAAAAAGTTCGATAAATATGTCTTCCGGTTAACTTTTATCGTACACCCGTCCCATTAATATGTTGATAAAATAGCCTAGGTAATATGCAGGCACAAATTTATCATTGAAATATACAAGTACATATTTATTATAATAATTTTTTTTACTTTTCATCTTTCCATTAAGTTACAAATGCGTCTCTTAAATATGAAAATGCAAAATTTAGTCTTTAAAAATATAAAAAATACACAAATATATCCGAGCGTTACTAATAGATTGTGGCTAATTATTATTATTATTATTATTCACTGCTCCTATTTGTTTAGCACTTATGTAATACATTTTTTAAATTTTCTTTTAATATATATATTTTTATTATTTTGATTTTCTTGTCAAATCTTAATCTTTGCTGTTAAAAAAAAACTTTCTCACTTTTAATCTTTAAAATTATTCCATATCACAATTCTAATTTAAGTGCCCTCATATTTAGATTGAAAATAATATGTGAGAGTTTTGAGTAGAAAAAACACAATTGGCAGTAGGACCAAATTTATTTATTTATTTATTTATTTATTTTAAAAAAAGAATTTAATAAACTATTTTAAAAAAAAATCTTACAAAATTTAAACTAGATAAAGTTAAAGTGGAATTATAATTCTTTTTCCTTAATCAATAATATATATATATATATATACACCTCAAATAAGAAAGAATTTCTTGGATATACATAATATGAATGAAATGAAAACAGTTACTAACAAATAAAGAATTCAAATAAATTTAAATAAAAACACAATAATACTCAAACTAACACAGAGGTTAACTTTAAAATAAAACAAAAAAAACTAATACAAAGGTTGTTTATTCCTTAGAGTTGTATCTCTCGCTGATTTTGGAATGGCAGTGACCTTTCATTCCATTTGACATACTATGGTAGAGTACATAATAAAGATCTATATATTATCTAATAAAAGAGAAGTACCTGGAAAAACTGAAAATACCTCTATCTAAGGTTGCGACACATGGCACTTTTTTCTGTTTTTTGGTCATTTTGCCCCCCACCATGTGTCACTTCCATTGGTGGATTTCAACTCCTCATTTAATTTCACTTAATACTATCTTTTCTCTTCGTTTCTCTTTCTCTTCCTTAATCTTCTGACTGTATCTCCCATCATTTCCTCACCAACTCTAAACCTGCCTGTTTGCGTTATTTCCTCACCACTTTCCTTCCTCTATTTGCTTGTTTTCTTCTTCATTGGTCTGATTTTTTGCATTTGCATTATTTCCTCACCATCTTCATTCTATTTTTTGCGATTTTGGTTAGGGTTCTTTTTCTTTTATTGGTATGATTTTTTGTGTTTGATTTTTGGGACAGGCTATAGTAACAACGGCGACTTTGGCAAAGAAGTGGTCGGAAAAGTTAAGAGGAAGATAGAGGTTCTTCTATTTTGATTTTATTAAAACGGTGTTTATGTTTATTTTTTTGTCTAATTTTTTGTGGTTTTTTTGGATGCTTCGTTGCTATTTTTTCCTGAAACTCAGTTCTAATATTGTTCAGAGTTTTACAGGACAGTCTACAAGGTAAGCTATAATTTTTATGCATTTTACTCGGTGCTTTCAAGTTTTCCTTTCATTTGGCTGATTTCTTCAGTCGCACACGAGGTTTTGTTACATGCATGCTTACTTCTATTTTGATTTTATTAAAACAGTGTTTATATTTATTTTTTTGTCTGATTTTTTGTGGTTTTTTTGGATGCTTCGTTGCTATTATTCCTCCATCTTTGCTGCTAAAGACAAGCACACAACAGAGAGAAGTTGTAGTGGCCACCCATTCGTTTTCGATAAGTTAAACATTAAACATGTTTATACATATCAAACATTAAGTTAAAAAAGGTAATCATCATCGATCATAATCAGTTTATTATCGCGAGTACACTAATAATCAAACTTTTTTGCACATATTACCACGTTCAGTGCACGTACATAGAAAGTGTAAGAGCGTGTTTGGTTTAATGTTAAAAATTGATTCTCATTTAATAATTGATTTTTGATATATGATTATGTATTTAATATCATATTAAAAAAGAATTAAAAATTAATTTTAAATTAGAAGTAATTTTGAATCATTTTTATATTCAATTTAAAATTTATATTGAAATTTATTCTAACTAATTTCTGATATTGTTCAGAGTTTTATGGGACAGTCTACGAGGTAAGCTATAATATTTATGCATTTTACTCAGTGTTTTCAAGTTTCCCTTTCATTTGGCCGATTTCTTCAGCCGCACACAAGGTTTTGTTACATGCATGCTTACTGAGTTTTAGAACGAAAGTTGTTTCATTTTGGTCAGCTGGAATATTGTTTCATTTCCTGCATGTTGGTTGCTTATGGAAGTTTTTTTGTGGTGTTGTTTATTTTCACAACGGCGATGCCGAAGGTGACCCCACTTTGCCCATTCAAGGGTTGCAACAATAGGATTCACAGGACGGTGTTAAAGAATAAAGGTGTCATTTTTATTTTCACGTATGTTGCCCCCTTGCTAGATTTTAATTGTATTTCTATTTTGTTTAATTTAAAGGGATTGATGAGGCCCTTGTATTGAGAGATGGAGGATCTGACAAGCCTAAAAAGGGTGTATCAAAGGTAAGTCTCCTGCTATTATACTAAATACTGTGGAAGGTCATCATGTTAGATTGATCTAATCGTTTATTTTTACATGGTTTTTTGTTGCACATGCAGGTTGTGGACAATGCGAACACCATTATTGCTCATGCTTTGGTTGGTAAGGTTGGTTCAATTTATCCTACAATAATGTTGTTAACTAAAGATTTTTTTACTGGCTCAAGTTAGGACTTGCTAAAGGTTATTTGGCTCTATCTAAATTTTATGTTGCTTTTTGTGACGATGAGTAGGACCCAACTCAACATACTGCTATTGACAACTTAATGGTTCAACAGCTTGATGGAACTATTAACGAATGGGGTTGGTGCAAGCAAAAGGTGCTTAGCTGATGGAACTATTATCCTACAATCAATATTTGTTTTACGTTTGGAAATTTGCATTTTGAATGTGGTTCATATTATTCTAATGCAAACTTTTTGTTGTTTTAGCTTGGAGCAAATGTCATATTGGCATTACAAGGTTAACCTTTTTGTGTACCTTGAACCTAATCATTAAAAATCTTCAAATCACAAAAATATATATTTGTTAAAATTCTAAATCTTAGAATTTTTTACTTTTTGCTTGGAAATCTTGATTTAGCTGTGTTTCTGCCATTTACAGGTTCAAAATCCACACAACATTAAATTCAATGGAACAATTCAAGGTCTAAAATATATGGAGAACTTAAGGTTTCCGTGGGTTGTTCAAAGGGAATGGTACTAATAATTGAAATTTGTTTCCACTGGTGGAATGAATTTAGTGTCTTCCTTTATGTCTTTAAGACTCACCAATTTTCTTTTAAAAGATATATTATAGCAACTGAACTATTGTGAAGCATAAAAGAACAAATGTTTTAGCTTAGAGCAAATGCCATATTGGCATTACAAGGTTAACCTTTTTATGTACCTTGAACCTAATCATTAAAAATCTTCAAATCACAAAAATATATATTTGTTAAAATTTTAAATCTTAGAATTTTTTACTTTTTTGCTTGGAAAGCTTGATTTAGTTGTGCCTCTGCCATTTACAGGTTCAGAATCCACACAACATTAAATACAATGGAACAATTCAAGGTCTAAAATGTGTATGGAGAACTTAAGGTTTTCGTGGACTATTTCAAAGGGAATGCTACTAATTGTGCTCGAATTGTCCCAAATTCTGCTGTGAAGTTCTTCAGTTATGAGCAAGCTTCCAAGTAAGCTTTGCTTTAGATATACACTGATGTACTGCACTTTTATGATAATAAATTTGTAGTGATGGGATTCTGCCATCCTTTTTTATTTTTATTTTTTCAAAACAATTTTCTTTAAGGATGGTCACTCCTTTGGCAAAGTTGTTTCAATTTTTATCAGAAGCAAACTGGAAACGGTATGTCCATGTTTATTATTTTTCTCTTCTGGTGTGTGTGTGTGGTTGTTAAGGGAGATTATTATTATTATTATTATTATTATTATTATTATTATTACTATTATTATTATTATTATTATTACTACTCAAGTCAAGTGACCATGACTGTTTTTCAACCTTCCTTTTCTCTGCGAGCATTTTTCGCTATGGCCGAAGAATTTGTGAAGGATTCTGTTCATCAAAACGGCGTCGCCGCAAAGGTATTTTCTTTCTTTTTCTTTTTCTGCGACTCATATGAAGTCATCGACCGTGCTGTGAAGACTTGGCAAGTTAGTATTTTTCTACATAATATATTTTTTTATGTGAAGAGATAAAAATTTGTCTTGGATTAATTTTCATTTTATATGATATACGTGCTTCTGTTTCTTTTTCTTTCACAACAGCTTGGTATCTAATTTTTTTAATTTTTTTTTCAACCTTCCTTTTCTCTACAAGCATTTTCCACTATTTTATATGATGTACGTGCTTCTTTTTCTTTCACTGCAGCTTGGTATCTAATTTTTCAAACTTTTTTTTCAACCTTGCTTTTGTCTGTGAGCATTTTTCGCTATGGCCGAAGAATTTGTGAAGGGCTCTATTCATCAAAACGGCGTCAGTCATAACCCTTGATCGCCCCAAAGGTATTTCTTTCTTTTTCTTTTTCTGCAACTCATATGAAGTCACCGACCGTGCTGTGAAGACTTGGCAAGTTAGTTTTTTTTTTGCATAATATATTTTTTTTATGTGAAGAGATGAAAAATTGTCTTGGATTAATTTTCATTTTATATGATGTACGTGCTTCTTTTTCTTTTTCTTTCACTACAGCTTGGTATCTGATTTTTTAAATTCTTTTTTGAACCTTCCTTTTCTCTGCGAGCATTTTCCGCTATTTTATATGATGTATATGCTTCTTTTTCTTTTTCTTTCACTGCAGCTTGGTATCTATTTTTTTTAAAAAAAAATCCAACCTTCTTTTTCTTTTTCTTAATGAAATTAATTTATTCTCTGAGTATCTCTCAAAGTTATTGTTAGAAGTTGTTGTATTTATCTAAAATCTTTTTATTTGGGGGTTTGGAGTTTGGACATTAAAGTTTTGTTTGGGTTTGTTGCATGTTAGTATTTACATTGTTTACTAGCATGTAACCCGTGCGTAATGCACGGGTCGTTTCTTAAGTTATTGCAATTCAGTGTTGAAGAATAAAAGGCTGAATATTAATAACTAAATAATGGTAACAATAACAAAATTAACAAAATAAAAAAGCTGAATATTAATAACTAAATAATTAATTGTTCAACAACTAAATTAACAAAACATTGTTTTAAAATTTCAACCGTCCAGATATGATCTTTGAATATATGTCTTGCTCTGCCACATGTTTGTTGGTCTAGTGGAGGGATGAAGTGTATGTCAAACTGGTACCTATGATGGATTGTTGTGGACTCGTAATTTACTAAATAGCATCTTCCTCGCCTGACTCATATTTCGTAAATAAAAAAAAATTAGGCAATGAAAGCATAGTAAAACATGACTTTATGGTTGTGAAAAGTAGCGGCAAATTGGATGATCAATGGTGGTTGTATGATCGGATATTTCATCTGCAGCATGGGTCGCTCGGTAAGCGCTATTGTAAAGTTTAATATGCATATAAAATTAACATAATAATAATAATAATAATAATAATAATAATAATAATAATAATAAAATTAAATAGAATCTTAAAGCAATACTTAGGACAATTTAATGGTATAACAAACCTCATAGACTTTGAATTAATCTAGCTTGTTGCAATAAGAATAAAATTTATGATTTAAAATACAAAATTGCAGAAATCATTTAAATAATTAAGTCAATAGTAAATAAAATATTATGAGTATTCTTATAAATTTAATTTATCTTGCTAGTCCACGGAAAATCACCTTGAAGCATGAATATATATATATTTGTCTTCCTTTTCCAAAATGAATAAAGGACTACTAATAAGTGCATGTTTGGAGATAACCATTTTAAACCGTTTTAAATGTACTTTTCAATACCGAAACATATTTCTAGAGGAAAATACTCTTCAATACTTTAATTCTGAAAAAAAAATATTTTTGGAAGCAGTACAACGGTTATCCAAAATATTTAGGCATCTTTGAAGGGGATCACACAGATATTCAGTAATTTTATCAACACGAACGCAGCCCATTGTCCGTACAGCTAAGGCACGGATCAAACCAAGATGTGTGCATTCCTTTTGGGGCTGTGCCTCATCATGAGTTGTCTCACTGTGCTTTCTCTTCTTCCCCATTTTTTGCTAAAAAATCTGCCATAAAGAACCAAAATCATATAACAAAAATGGTACTAAAATTATATGCATAATAAACTTACGTTTGCGCTTCAGCAGTTTAAGTTTCAATCTTTTTTTCAATTGAATTTTTCTCTGATGATCTAGTGGTATCTTTGGTATCCCCTGCTCAACGAATTAAGCAATATCAGCTTAAGCAAATCTACCAAATCTGCTATTAGCTTAACATACCAAACATACAATATTCTATTGGTCCATGAATTTTTTTGCAAGATAATCACATTGAAATAAAAAAAAAATATATACAGCACAATAACAAAAAAGCATAATTATTAAATTGAATTCTACACAACTCACGAATTCAGTGTATAGGAGACAATAACATTTAGCGAGAATCCTAAGAACGAAATTACAATACAATTAGAAAAGTTACAAATTGCAGCGATAGGGAGTGGATGAGAGGCAATAGTGTGAAGTAGAGCACACAGCGGGAGCCAGAAGTGAGGGAAAAGAATAGTATACATGATTGAAGTGAACCCGACAGAAACATCTTGACCCAGAATCCATGCCTCTTTCGGCCACTGCACACCATAGTAAAAACAAATGCCACAGGAACAAAGTTTAGAGTAGGATTTTCAATCAACAAAAAGAAAGTACACAAATTAATCAATATTGAATAAATTAGAGTGTATATATAATGTCATTATTGATAATGTAATGTCACTTCCACAAGTGACAATTTTGTTCTCGTGCTTCCAACCAATAATACAACATGCATTCAACTATAAAATTTAGTAACTTCATTAATAATTTATGTAATTTTTTGAAGTGAAATATATTGATGTAATTAATTCATTAAAATCTTATGAGTATAATTTAATTCAATCTTTGTCCATTTGCTTAAATAAGATTCAGTACTAAAATAAACCTTCAAATCAGGCTTGATGGGCATGCAAGGCACACTGTGTGAATTTGGGTTTCGGGGATCTTTCACTGCGTGATATTCTCAAACACTTGGTGAGCATGCTGCAAAGGGATTACTCATTGCTTTGTAAGAGTAGCACGACCCTGAACCATCTGCTCTCACACACGAATAGATAACAAAAAGAAAGCAATACATTAGAACCCCATTCAAGTCAAGGGCAAAAAAAAAATTAAAGCCTTCACAAACAACAAAATAATATCAAATCATATATATTATCAAGCAACTCTCTTGCCCTCTTCATCTCCACTCACACTCTCTATGTATCTTGTTTGTGTTTCTTTTTGGATTTGTTTCGCATGCATGAATCTCCTTGTCACTTGATTCTGGAGATCTTATAGAAATCTTTGATCTATTGGATAGCGTCAACTGTTATCAATTTCCAAAAATAATCAGAATTTTAGGATTGAGATAATGAACTTTGGGATAAAACAAAATTTCAATATACAAACACATAATAAATAAGGATCAAAATTATTTAAAATCACTTTGACATATATTTTTTTTAACGAAAACTAAGGGGGTGTTTGGTTTGATTGTTTTCTGTTTTCATTTTCACTGAAAACAGAAAACGGTGATGAAAATGTGTTTGGTTGGATTTCTGAAAACATTTTCAGTGAAAATGAAAACAGGAAACAACCAGAAAATGAAAACAATAAATTTTCGTTTTCAGTGTTTTCAATTGAGAACAGAAACCTCATTTCGATTAAAATGAAATTGCGGTGACAATGAATGTAATTTTAAGCAAATCTAAAAATACAAAAAGACAAGAAGTCAATAATATATCATAAATTTTCAATATTTTTATTTCATGAAAACAGGAAAACAAGAAGTCAAATCAAACATGTTTTCAGAATTCAAATCTTTTAAAAATGAAAACAGTTTTCAGAAAATGAAAACAGGAAATAAAAACAGAAAATGAAAATGCAAACCAAACACATCCTAAACTAATTATATATGGTATCATTAAAGAAAAAGATGGAGCTCACACCTTGCTTGGATTGAAGTTACAGAGAATCTCCAATAGTTTGAAGAGCCTATACAGAAAACATGCATGTAATTAGATTTCAGATTCAAGAAAATGAAAATCACACTCATATATATTGTTATAAAGTGCGTGAACAACTTTAACAGGAGAAGAATCTCGTGACTCAACCATAAAAATAAAATAAAAAGAGGGGAAATTATTACTTTGGGATCATTTCCTGCGATACCAAAATAATCTGCAACAGGCTTTCAAGGAAAAAATAGCAACGAAGCATCCAAAAAACCACATAAAATCAGACAAAAAAAACATAAACACAGTTTTAATAAAATCAAAATATAAGAACCTCTATCTTCTTCTTAACTTCTCCCACAAATTCTTTGCCAAAATCGACGTTGTAATTGTAACCTGTTCCAAAAATAAAACCATATAAAATCAGACCAATCAAAGAAAAAGAACCCAAACCAAAATCGCAAAAAATAGAATGAAGATGGGAGCCCTCAGCAACTCTAAAACTCAACCGAAAACAAAAGAAAAAAGTGGAATTGAAGAAAACACCAAAATGAAGAAGAAAGAATGGAAACAGAGGAAACAAATTGGTGGGGAAATGACACAAATGAAGGAATCAGGTTTGAAGTTAGTAGGGAAATGATCGGAAACACTGGAGAAGAAGCCACGTGCATCACCAACAGAATGGCCAAAGCTAAACACTCAACGTGGCATAAAACGTGGCACAAAACCAAGGTAAAGCTGAAGGGGCATAAAATGACCAAAAAGCCAATAAAATGGACATGTGTCATCAGCTGAAGCACAGGCACAATAGTAATTTTCCTGGGATTCTCTTTTATAATATAGAATATAGATGAGTTGTTGTTGTTGTTTTGCCTATGCACTAATCCTACATTTCTTTTAATTCATTCATCAAAAATCAATTGGCGAATGATTCGTGCGTATGCACGGTTACCGACTAGTTAATAATTAATTAAAGAAACAAAAAATATCAAGAAATAAAAAGGCTTTCATTTTTTTTAAATGGTAACTCAATTTTTTTATATCATAAAACTAAAGAATTTTATTTTATTTTGGAAAATAAGTAGTTATATTGATTAATTAAAAAATTATTAACAATTTGATAGATGGATAAATAGATAGATAATCAAAGTATAAGAATTCAAATCTTAAACTGTATTTTACTATTTTTTAATCCCTTTTTTCATAGCTTCTCTCCTATACAATTCATTATTAATGCCCTGATATATTAGTCGCACTTATACTTTCGGGACTAAATCTTGTATTTTCATCGTTCAGACACGTATTTGTCAACGGGGTTGGAAGATGAAAAGTCAAAAAAATATTATGACAAATATGTCCCTATGCTGGCAATCCACGTTGACAATCATTTCAATGATGAATTTGTCTTTCTGTGTCACATAGGATATTTTATTAATGGTGACGGATGGAAGTTAACGATAGGATATATTTGTTGCACTTTTTAAACTTTAACTAAATTTTGTATTTTCATCTTTCAGGAATTTGTCAACGAATTACACATTCACATTGAGGGACAAAAGTGACTATTTACTCAAATACAAAATATAAAATAGGTTTAAATATGTAAATATTTTATTTTTGTGTTTGTTGTCTAGTACATTTTTGTTTTAGGTTCAATCCTTATAAAATAACATCTTTTTATCATTAATAGTTTATTTTAATATCTGGTAAATTAATAAAAAAAAATTGTGTTTGCTTCTTTATAAACTAGTAATTTTTGTTTTAGTTTATATAAATGACAAATGAGAAATATTTATCATGGAGCAAACACAAAATTTACTAATTTATTAGAAACTAATTGTTTTATTAGAGACTTCTCACAAATTTTTTTATTAGAAAGCAAATGCAAAATCAAATATTTATTAGGAATAAAAATAATTATTTTAAGTAACTAACGGAAAGACCGGCGTTATCGCCACTATGGGTCTATAATTCTATTGTACTATATTATTTTTATATATCATTTTTTTCAATATATTTTCTAAATACATGTTAATTTATATGAATTTTCTTATTTCTTATATCATATTTTAGTTCAATCCATAATCTATCATATTTTAACAGTATTAAAAAATATCTAATTTAATAATTACTAAAATAGAAAGTTACCTTAATTTTAATTTGGTTTCTGTTTTAAAAGGTTTAAATTAAAAATTAATGAAAATGATTTTTTTTATTTGAACTATTTGAGTACATAATTTCAAAACTAAGAAATATAATTAAAATATACTATTACATTGTAATTTAAACATTAATAAATTGTCATGATAAATATTACTAAACTTTCATGTAAATATAGATATTCAATGATATAAATATCATTAATATAATCTGACAAACACAAACAGAATTTTTATCCCAAAAAAAAACTTTAAAAAATAAGGGGAAGGACTAAAGCTGAAAAAACAATAATCAATGACCATAGGGTTTAAATATAACACTACTTTAGGGAAAGTAATAGGAGGAAGGATCCATTAATGACCCAAGAGAAAATATTGACAATATAGTGAGATTAGTTCTCTCAGCAAAGAATTTTTTTAATTCATTTATATAATCTACTTTTTAGCAATCATTTTTCACATATAAAACTCATGAATTACTTTGTAAACCAAACTTGCTAATCTTCCGAGTTTAGATAAAGATTACAAAAAATTAAAGATGGATGGGTACATTAGAGGACCACATCCTATCCTATCCAACATAAAGTTAGTGCTAAGTGCACTACCACCCTATTCTTACAAAATCCCTCCTTGTTTATGCAAAAACACTCTGAGAAATATTGTCCCGATACAAAAATGAATTTGCAGCATGTGCTCCTTGAGTAACCATTGCAACCATAGAATCTCTAACAATGACACAATTCCACGCAAACCCCATAGTCAAAGCTCATAAAAAATATGCTACAAAATGCTACTTTATATATGTGTAACCCACACCATCATACCAGTAAGAAAATGCTAGTATATGCATAACACATTATCTGTATGTAGCAAACTGATATATAATGCATAATCCTCAATTGCTCCTTTCCTCTACTGGCCACTCCAAAAACTTTGATAATTTTCTATGTTGCATTGTTGTTAACACATTGGACCATATTTTCAAAGTTTTCCACACCTTTCCTATCTATTCTGTGCCCATAAGATATTTGATATAATGTCCCTGTCCCTGTCCCTGTCATAGTGTTGAAAGTATCCCCTAGACTGGAGTCTAGAATTAAATTCTTGCATTATTATCAGTATATTTCTTCTGGTTCTCTTATGCAAGACGAAAAATAATCCCAATTTTAGTTTCATCAAATTGAAGCATATTTCACAAAATCCCAAAATGTTGCAAAACGTAATAGTTTAAGTTGAGGTCATTAAGTCGTTTGAGAAGGTCAATATGAGGTAGCTGAGGACCAGGAATAGCCTGTATTCCAAAAACTCCTAACTTGAACCCAAAATGTGTTGCAATGTAAGAAAATGCTGAAAATGCCCATTCATTTTAAGGGATGCCTATAGCTAATTTACTTGAAATTCATTTGACAGTTCAAGTGATTTAATTATTCTGTAAGACCAAAACCATTTCATGATCAGAAACTAAAGTTTTGTGTCCTACCTAAAACTGTCAGTACTTGCATCAAGGCACAATGCAAGATCTTGTCTTTATTGAAAAGCCTGACATGTCAAAGATCCTAATGCAAATCTTGATGTGAGCTTTTATTTGCAAAAGCTTTCATGAAAAGAATAAAAATAGAGTAGTCAAACTAATCTAATGGACTATTCCGAATTGGCAAATTGGAACTTCCAAAGGGAAGTTTAGCTATTGTTGAACTGAAACCACCCCTCAAAAACCTCTGTTCTATCAAAACACTGACAAAACAACCAAAACCAGAACGTGACCTCTTATTGTAACTGTACATATCCCCTACGTTATGTTATTATCATATACATCAAAGGAATGCACTTGGATTTACTAACTAAGCTGTTAAACGCTGATAAAAAACTAAACTGCTAAAAAGTACGTGAAGCCTTTCTTCCAAGACTGTACTTTCACCTCTTCAACAATGTTGTATTTGAATCTCTTCCTTAACAATCATTGATTCTTCCAAAGCATTCAACTTAAGAATAAAACACCATGAAAACTTAACACACATGTAAAACAATTACTGCAAATTAGAAAGAAAAACAATTTGAGCAAGCTATTAAATTTTAACAAAACCTCATAAGTACATAATAAATAAATCATAAAAAATCTACCTGTATTGGTTAAAATGAAAATCTATGACATATATATAAAATATATATTTATCACACAGCGTCCAAGGTAGATCGTCTATGTGGGGTGGACAAAGAGAAAGTACACAATGATGAGACGATTAAGTTCAGATATCTCCTATGTTAGCTTTTTTTTCACTCAACACATTGCTAGCACGAAAAATAAATATGCAATTTGAGTAAGAAAAAAGTACACGGGATACCTATAGATGAGTGCGGTTGGATAATTGCTTGTCATGTTCCCCTTGATGCGACGACTCTGGCCTTTCCATGGCCCTGCCTGTGGAAGCCATTGAGGAACAGTGATAGCTTTGACGTTCCGGCACAACGAAAGTGGATGAAGGAGCAAAGGAAAAAGAAATAAAGAGGCGAGGAAGGGAGGAGGGGATATTGAATCGGTTCTTCGTGAAAGAGAATGGAATGGAAAAAACATGAATATGAAATAATGACACGGGAAGAGGATAAATAATTAATGGGAGCATTAATCATGTTGGGGAATGATTTTTATGGGCGACAATATTGATTAGAGCATAAACGAAAGGTCTCATACACGGGAAGAGAGACAGAAACTAAGCTAGATGTGCAGGAGGAAGGAGGAACTAAAGTGTCAGTTACTCCCTTTGATGGAAGGAGAAAACGCGAGGGAGTGGGCAGTTACAATCTTGGTTATATTGTTTTACTCATTTTTTCCTTTAACTAAGAACATGAATTTATTTATGAAGATAAAAATAAGGGCATAAATGGAAAGTAAAAGTGAAGACCTAGGAGTACTTGCAAAAACTTGTATCTTTTATCTATTGATATAGATATCCGTGTATTATATAATTATATGTTAATTATTTTTGAATATAAATCAAGTGATTAAACACAAAGTGACTGTACTCTAATTTGATCTTTGTTGAAAATATTTTTTTTTTTGTCAAATTTTACTTAGCTTGGGTAAACTTTGAAAGGCTAAGATAAAAAAAATATTAGCAACATACTTTTTTACCCACTCTCTTGATTTTGATTCTACAATTTTTTTTTCAAAAAAGAAAAGTTATTTCATTTGACACTCTAATTAAAGTATGACCGACATGATTAGTTCGCCTCTTAACAAAACTCACCTTTGAGTTTGAACTATTTTTGAGATAATGCTTACGTAAATATATAA
The DNA here is from genome assembly GCF_000004515.6 of Glycine max. Lineage (NCBI taxonomy): Eukaryota > Viridiplantae > Streptophyta > Magnoliopsida > Fabales > Fabaceae > Glycine > Glycine max. The sequence goes on along the minus strand of NC_038252.2, from coordinate 14,815,323 downwards.
TCATTGGGACCTCTGAACAACCTTGTATGGTAGAAGATAAGTTATAGTTATAGATTTACAATCTTGCTCATAAATAACATTGGCTAAATCAAGTGACCGGATCCAAATCAAAGTTTGGAGAAGACCCCAAGCCTCAACCTCCATCAAATTTGGAAGTCCATGCTAGAAATGAGTTTGAGCTTTTATAAATCTTCCTTGATGATCATGAATTATCATTGATAAATCACTTTCTAAGTGATATTTTGTATGATTTTTTGTGTCATTTTGCATTTATTTTATTGGAAAAACTCACGTTTGGACACTAGTTTTGTATTGCAAAAGTATAGTTGTTCAAGTGAAAGAGTTGGAAATTGGTCAAATCATGAGGGTTGTGGTCAACTCATGAAGGTTGTGGTCAACCAAAAATGTCATATTAATCCATAATGATCCAAGGCTTTAGCATCACTTCCGACCACAGTCGTTGTGCACCTTTTCGATAGTTATCTTTTGGAAGCTATATATAGAGGTCTCTGTCTTTGTAAAAATTCATTATTGAGTTTTATTCTTATCTTTTACGAATTTGAGAGAACTTTGAGGGCTTTTGAGAATTGAAGAGCGTGGACAACACTGCTAGGATGGACCATGATCATCCTTCATGTGTATTGGTATGTCTATATATACTCTTTATAGGATTGTTTAATTTTTCTTTGATCATGAGCGGCTAGTCCGAGGGATGTAACTATCCATTTGTACCATTCTCCTTGTTTTATGGAAATCCTCATTATTTTATGTTAATTAATTATCTTCCTTATTTTAATGTTTATTTGGAACCAACCATTCTAATACTCAATTGATTGCATAGTAGTGATTATCTGCATGTAATTAGTAGATCTAGGTAGATAATGTTTTATACCAAATTGCATGATCAAATTGTTTGGGTAATCTCTGATAGATTAGTTAATATTTAATTAATCATTACTAGAATTGATTTTATCATTTGACTTAAATTGACAAATCCATGATCATTAGGGTATTAATTTAAGGCAAAAAACATCTTCTAACCTTAATCATAGGTTTTAGTTAATTTTGAAAATTGGTAATTAACTAGAAAAGGAATTTCATTAGGACCAGGATTTGGGGAAAATTAATACTAGTGAGTCATAACCCGTGGTCATTCTTATCATCACTTAAATCTCTATTTATTTTCGTTTAATTGTTTTCTTATAAAAAATTGAAACCATAAAAAATATTTAAATCCTCATTTTTAATCATCTCTATTATTAGTTTAATAAACTTAACTAATTGGGTAAGATATTCATACTTTCAAGTTCAGTGTTACTATTGTGTAAGGTACAGTTTCCCTTATGCAAGCCTAACATATTTTACGCATCAATCATGCCTACACTGAAGCAACTTTCAGCCTTAAAAAGTGCAACATCTATATTGCATTTAAAGCAGCCTTATGGTGGTATTTGCCAATTATCCAAAGGTTGATGAATCCAACGAGCAACAAGAATATTTGCATGTTGGTGATGATGAAAAGATTGTTTTGCATGTTGCCATTCTGTAAAATACTGCATGGAAATTGAAACTGAAATGTAAGGAGGATTGGTATGCTCATTCCAAATATTGTCATTCCGAAAATTCCAAATACTCCATAAAATAACAGCAAATTTGTTGACAAGATCTTCATGGGGTGATTTTAGCAAGTAAAAAAATGAGCTCTTTAACACCTGCTACATTCACTTTCCATTCAGTAAATTGCCAAATCCCAGCAGCCGACCAAATGCTTTAGCTTGATTGCAACAAAATAAAATGTGCCATTCATTTTCAACATTGGAGAAACAAAAAGCATGTTATTGGACATTGAACTCCTTTACATTGAAGCCTTTGCCTACAAGGAAGGCATCCACGTAACACTCTCCAAATAAAATATTTTATTTTAGGAGGAATATTTAATCTCATGTTGTTCTTGACAATTATCTGTGAAGCGTGGATACTACGCCAAATAAAACTTGGATTATGCCCAAGATTGGCATCCAAGAAATTCCTATTTGGAAAATATTTAGCCTTGAAGATATGTGAAACTATACTATCTTGCTTGGTTAGAAACATAGCCAAGTTGAATGCATGAAGATTTCTGAAGCCCATACCACCATCTTTTTTTTTATATCACTAATTTACCCCAGCTAAGCCAATTGATCTCTCTTTCCGCCACATTTTTATTTCGCCACCAGAAAGAATTCATCATTTTCTGAAGCTCATCCTCCAAAGTAGAATACACTCATACAATAAGTTTGTATAGATTAAGCAATGGGTTTTAAAAGAATTTCCTTGTCTGCCTTTGAGAGATAGTTTCCTGACCATTGGTTGAGAGACCTCTAGAGTTTGTCTTTCAAGAAACCAAAAGTAGTTTTCTTCATTTGCCAATGATTGATGGAAGTCCTAAGTATTGGTGCTGAAAAATATCTCTAACTTCTGGTAAAAGAAAATAGTCATCAACAAATAGAAGGTGTGAAAGGATATGAGATCCTCTACACACTTTCACTCCATGGATGTTTCTTCTCATCTCTTTATATCTCAAAAGTGCAGAAAGACCCTCAATACAAAGAATAAAAAGGTAAGGAAATAGTAGGTCACCTTGCCTAAGCCTTCTCCCTAAGAGAATAGGTCCTATAGAATCCCCATTGATCATAATTGAATATTGAACAGTTTGGAGGAAAAGTTTTATCCAACTCACCTACTTTTGGCTAAAGCCCATTTTAGTCATGGGACAAAAGAGAAAATTCCAATCAACAAAGTCAAAAGTCTTTACTAATATTAATCTTAAGGGAAACCTCTCTTTGCTTGCCTTTGGTCTTACATTTCATGTGGTGGATGATCTCAGAAGCTAATAAGACATTATCTAGGATAGATCGACCTTCAACAAAGGCATATTGCTCTTGAGAAATGCACTTAGGAAGTAAGGGTTTGAGACGGTTTGCAAGGGTTACACAAAGAGATGAGTCTAAAATCTTTCATAAAATAAGGACTAGTATTTTTTGGAATGAGGACAATACTGGTATTGTTCAATTTAGGAGGAAGAGTATCAATGTTCAGCCAGGTGGTAGCTGCCGAAAAGATCTCAAGACCACATAAATTCCAAAAACATTTATAGAAAGCTAAATTAAGATCATCTGGATCAGGAGATTTGTCAGAATTCATTTGGAACAAGGTTTGTCTAAGATCATCAGTAAAAAAAAGGTTTAGAAAGAAATTCATTATCATCATGAGAAATGCAACAATTAACATGGTCAACAACATCATTATACTCAAAAGAGGAATTATTATTATTATTATTATTATAAATAGAATTTGGAAGTAGCTCTTGGCAACATTACAAATATCATTTCGAGTGCTAGCAACAAAATGAAAATATTTAGTGTTTAGATCACCATCTTTGAGCCAAAATAATTTTTCCATCTAATGCTAATAAGATTCCTCTTGAGCAAGAAGATTATTTAATTGATTGATGACCTCCTAGTAATAGTTTGAAGAATGACCATCCACAGATTCACAAATCATCTCAAGCTTCTTTCGACCATATATCATCAATTTTGTTACAAAAATTTGTACAAATTTTCCTCCCCCAGCAATCCATCTCCTCTGAACTTGACTTGATCTTGGCCATTAATCCATCTGTGAGAGATTTGTTCCAACCCTACTGAACTACATTTTCGAGATCATCCTCCAAAAGCCAAGAATTTTCAAAAGGAAAATGTCTATGAAAGTTCCACTGATGATTACCTTCAAGTTTGAGAAGAAAATGGGAATGGTCAGATTTGGAAGACACACCATTGATCAATTTGAGTATGGAGAAAGGTCAATCCAGTTAAGAGTTGTAAGTGCATGATTAAGTTTTTTCTCTATCGCATCGTGTTTGCCAAGCCTTTGAGCCCAGTTGTATTTGTAGACTTCCATTGAAAGGTCATGGAGATTTGCATTAGAAACAATACTATGAAACTCGTTCAATAGTCTAAATCAACAAGGCCAATCTTCTCATCATTATTTAGCAAGTCATTGAAATCACCAATGGTAAACCAAGGGAGGGATGTGTCTTCAGCCAGAAAACGCAACAAGTTCCAAGAATCCTCCCTATTCTCACGATCAGGGTGGCCATAGAAGCCAATGATCCTCCAAATAGGTTTGTCTAACTGACAAACTCGAACATTTATGAAATTAGAAGAAAAAAAATTAATCAACTTGCAATCAAAAGGTTGCTTCCAAAGAAGAGCCAGACCACCACTCCTACCTATGGAATCAACAGAGAAGCAAGAGTTAAAGTGAAGCTTAGTTTTTATTTCTTCCATTCATCTAGAATTCACCATAGTTTCACACAAAAAAATAACGACCAAGCGGTATGCCCAGACGAGGTCTTTGAGAGAAGGAATTACACTCGAGTTGCCCAAGCCCTGACAGTTCCAGGCAGGCCTAATTTCCAAGGACTACCAATAAAAGTATCAGAGGTGAGAGAGAAGAAGAATTAGGGTTTGACAGCTACACCATGTTAGCTAAAGTGTTTGAATGCATGGCCATTTGGTTTTAATTGTCCATTTGTCTTTTTCTTTTCACCTTCCACCAAATCATTAACAACAGACTCCTCAACATTCATTTCATCATTATTTGGAGTCTTAATGTGTAATGATTCTTGATTTGATTGAGGAGAGATAATCTTAGGATTTTTGAAAATTCCTGCCTTTAAATGGGATCTTGTAATGTCCTCATGATGGGTAATGATTAGCATTGTTTGGTTTGAATTTCCATTTTTAGCATTTGACAATTATGGCCTTACCTCATTAATGACCTTGTCTCTAGCTGGTAACATATTATTAGTGATCATCCATGCTTGCAATCCCTATGATGTTTCTCACAGCCACTTGGACTTTGCTGCTCCGTCGCTAGAACCACCATCTGGCCCATGCAGGTCCACCTTGAGATTAGGTCCCCAATGATAGTTTCCATCATCCACACCTTTGGAGAACAACATCTCACACAACTCATCAACATGCCCCAACTTGCCACAGTAAAAGAAAAATGGACCAAGCTTTTCATACTTGAAGAATACTTCATTTGATTCACCTTCTGCTTATTAATTATTTTAGATTTGATCAAAGGTTTCCTAACATCCAACAAGATCCCAATCCTCATGAAAGGTCTAAAAAGGTTGTTGTTATTCTTCTCATCATATTATATAAACTCTCCTATATAATTACCAATGCTTTGCCCCATTGTTTAAGACATGAGACCAATTGGCAATCCATGCACTTGCACCCAAAATGGGATTGTGAAAAGAGGAACTTGGCTTGGACTTTCACATGGTTTGATAACTCCTCGGATCAACAAATGCTTGTCAAAACTCCAAGGACCATACTTCAGTATACGTTGGACATCCATATGGTGATAAAACTGGAAAAGGAAGAATCTAGATTGTAGTTCAGAGATGGTGACACCTTCAACCGGGCTCCATACAACAGATTAACATTCCTTCATAATATTAACTCTAGCAAGCTTGTTAGTCAGGAAGCACCCAACTAATCACAAGGATAAATCAATTCCTTCTTCAATAGATGGCTCAAAGTTGATTTTAAGATCAGCCTCATTTTCCTCAATATTAAGGTTTTCTATGATTGGTGGATGGGGCTAACAGACAATAAGATGGTTAAGGTTCAAAAGCTCACCAGGGTAAAAGAAAGGTTTGGATAGCAATGATCAATGTGGAAACAAAGGGTACTCTCATAACGAGAGAGTCAACTCAGGGAGAGAGAAAAACTTCTACTCTACAACTCTTTTTTAAAATTTTGTATTATATGCAATGTGATATATTTTTATCTTCATAATTTCATAAGAAAATATAACTTTATCATAATAATTTAGATATTAAAGTGAAAAAATAAAATGTTCATATTTTATAAATAACTGGAAATTTTGTACTTGCTTTTATAAAAAAAATATGTGCTATATTTTATAAATATTTTTCATAAAAATATGAAAAGAAATTTAAACTTAAATTACCATAAAAAATGTACAAAATATTACACACAAGGATGAACATTTTTTATATAAAAAAAGTAGAAAAATTACATTAAATTCATAGGGATAAACATTTTTACTTAACATTGTTGTAAATAATTAATTTACATCATTTGTTATATTTTTTGTTCTTTCTATGGTCATAAAATAAACATTCAATAAATTATTTAAATCAAGAAATAAAATATCATAAAAAAACACATTCAAAATTTGAATTGTTAAAATAAAAATATAATTTAATAATAATAATAATTTAGATATTAATTTGACTCCAAATAAATTGTTTATCACCATAAATTAAATAATTTTTTTACTTTCTTTTATAAATAAAAAATCAACCCTACGTGTTATATTTAATATATATTCGTAACTTAATATATTGATATATACATATCAATGTATCAAATAAAATTAAAATTGTCCGACTAGAAGAAAATAACGAATGATTTATTTGAGTGAGAAAATAATAAACAAAAAAAAATGAAAAACTATTTATTTAAAAATTAATTTTAGACACTAATTTTCTGTGAAGAAAATAATAATAATTATATTGGAGTATTTGGTTTTTTATGTAATTAATTATGTAAACTAAAATTTCTACTTGCTTTTTTAAGGTAAAAATATTTATCCTTATGTATTATATTTTATATATAATTTTTATTTAATTTATTTAATATAAATATCAATGTATAAACATCAAGGTCCACCTGCCATCGACCTTAACCTCACCGCGGAAGATATTGCACGGTTGCGTTTTCCAGTGGCCTTTTTTTCTAAGAATGCTTACAACATTTAGAGAAGATTGGATATGGAATTCTAACCTCTGGTGGATTGGAAGCAATTTCCATTCGAAGAAGAAGTAGTCACTTGCCCTCCGTCCATGCACAGAGATTTACAAGTTGCATCTTCCTCTACTGAGCTGGATCCGCCAACAAGGATTGAAGTTCTTCCTCCACCAACATGAAAGAGACTTCACCCCAAGGTATCCAAGCCTTCATCCGTTATGGCTCAGCACAAGAATTTTTACAAGATTCCATTAGGGGCCTGTAGAGAAAAGGTGACCTATGATAAACATATCATTGGATGGTTTCATAAGATTAACGCCCAACAAATTTGATGTAATCCTACCCCCAAGGGCATTGGATAGAAGACTCCAAGAAGATTGGGTCAGAGATGCAAGAGAAAGTCCTAGGGTTCTCATGAGCCTTAGGGTAGATTTTGGGCCCATGGGCTAAGTATGAGCCCACTAATCTTTGTACATTTTAGATTAAGGTTTCATTATTTTTGGACCTTGTATTTGGGGCTCCATAATATAGATAGGGTATCCTAGAAATGTAGGATTTTTTAGCCCTTGTATTTTATGGCACCTAGACTAGTTTTTGTATTAGAGGTGGTTTTGTAATTTCACATACATTAGGTGAATATTTGATGTGTGTGTTGGGAAATAAATTTAATTGAACTGGGAGAAGCTCAATCCAATTAAATTTTAGAGGGAAAGGTGAGTATTTGCTTGCTACACCCCATTGCCACATCATATAGTCACACTTTGTGCATATCCTTCATGCTTTACATGCCTCATGACATCTAAGCACACTTAGTGAAAAATCTTGAACTTGATCTTGGATTAGTGGGCTGAACCATAACTAAAATTCACTAATCATAATTAGTGAAATTTTGGCTCCAAAATTTGGCTCCAGAAATTCAATTTCAAATTCAAGTGAAATTTGAATAGAAATTCAAATTTTCCTCCAATTTGTGTGACACTTAGGCTCTAAATAGAGGTCATGTGTGTGCATTTTTTCAACTTTGATCATTTGAGAATTACACTTTAAAGTTCAGACCTCTTTTGAGGCATAAAATTTTGTGCTCCTTCTCTCCCTCTCCCTCCACTAATCTTCCCCTACCTTCAAGCTCTTATCCATGGCTTCCTATGATGGTAGCTTCTTCTTGGCTCATCTTCTTCTTGAAGTGGTATCTCCAATCATCTCTCTTCCTTCTCCATTATGATGTCATTCATTTTCAAGAAGTAAAGGACTCCATTGATGAAGAAGATCCAAGGCCTACAAGCTCCACATGGAGCTACATCAAAATTGATTCATCCTATGATGATTTCCTTCTACCTTTTCTGTGTCCAAAGTACATCCAACTATTTAATCCTATGTCCAAATTTGTTCCTTTAGTATATGGCCATCAAGCCCTTCCCTTAACTAAGGACCACATATATAATATTGGGATGATTATGATGCAATGCGGGTTAACTAATTAGTGCCCAAGCTATCCCCTCGGTATTCACATCATACCCACCACTACCATCAAGTTCATGCTCGATCACATTGCTCCAAGGTTTCCACCATTGGACCTCATGAAAAAGAAAGGCAAGGTTCCTCCTCATAGCAAACCCATGCCTTATCCAGGCCCAATGGACAATGTTGCCTTGCGTCTAATTCCCTATCATTGGAGTAGGTACTTTACAAGGGATGTTGCTAAGAAGATTTTTGCTTTTAAGCCAGACGTTGAGTTTGATCAAAATGATGTCATGCTCTTCTATTTTAAAGACATGTATGAAAACTCTCGTCTTGTGTACACTTCAAAATATAACAAGGAAGACACCTCCAATCATATCCATATGGTGCAAATCTTGCGTCCAACAAAGATTTATCGATTCAATGATTGACAGATGTGTTTCCTGAGGTAAGAAGGAGATAATGAGTTCTATCAATGTCTCATCCATGATATTCCTCCTCTTCGCTCTCGATTTGTCTTTGACTTGCACAAGTGCTCAAAAGTTGGTTTCCTGCACTTTAAGAGCGTCCATTCTCTCTTTATCAGAACCCTTGGGTTCCAGGTCAAGGAATGGCGGCTGAACTTCAGAGGAAACAAGACAAACCCAACTGCTAGTTGACGGAGATGTTGAAGAAGGTTGAAGCCAAACAACAACAGGAGAAGCTTAAATTTGAAAAGTTGTTCAACAACCTTCATGCTCATCTTGGACCTCAAGTTGATGTTGTTGAACCTCCGCTGGTTGAAGTCACTTCACAACCTCCACAGATCATTAAAGATACACTCGCAATGTTAACACTTCCAATACACCTAGTGAGATAACTCCTTTGACCACCTTTTCCCCAACTAGTGTGTCTGAAGAGAGAATTCAAGAATCGTTGCACCTTCAATAGGTTAACCTTGAATAAACTATGGAAAGAAGATTCCTTGTTGAACGCATGGAGACCAATCTGCTGATTAAGAACACCTTAAAGTCCTCACTCAAGTCCTTCAATGATTATGTTCTTTTTAATATGAATATGATTATGCAACAAAGGTTGCCTCCATCCATCCAACCACCTCCACCACCACCAACCACTATTATGCAATCTCAGCCTGCGGTTCCTGCATCTAAGGCTACCATAACTGCAGATCTTGTGTCTGCACCACCGCCTTCACCACCAAAGTCACAACCAACTATCCCTCTATCTCTATCCACTGAAGGTTCACTGTGATGTTCAAAGTCATTTCCTTTTTCTCTTCAAATCTGCATCTTTTGATAATGACAAAAGGGGTGAAAGTAGAATAGAAATTTGATTTATAAAACACTTGTACTCATCTTACTTTTTAATAAAACAAGTGTCTTGGTGGTCACATATATATGTTTTCATAATTTTTCAACTCTTTTCTACACATATGCTATACATATTCTGATTAATACATATTCTCTTATACATGCATAAGGTGATGAACTCAAGGAAAGTCTCATTTATCTTCACATTATATTTAGGCACTTGTTCGTTATACCAAAACAGAAATAGCACACATAGAGAGAGTAAAATTTAGAATTTCAACATGCATGGAGCGAACCAAAACTATTTTTGGATTCTACAAAATAATAATTCTTGAATCCTAACTCAAGAATGACAAAGACATTGACTAGGAATCACACTCAAACATATTGCTAAACATTTGGATTCCCTCTCTCTCTTAATATTATTGTTAGATGGTTAACATTGTTAGTGAAAATGGTTAACTTTTTGACTAATTTGTTAATAGGTTTATCTGATATGCGACCTAATACCATTTGAAAGAACAAATCCTATGAGAATCAAAAGGAACAAACCATAGTGTTTAAGGTTCTCATATAAAATTAGAACGCAAATTTATACAAGAAACCCTATATCATATTAGAGAAGGAATGCTTATATGAGAGATAAACAAACCTAACCTGAGAGAGATGAACCTCAACTAGTGATAAACACCAATGTGTGAGAATCACAACCCCCGTGCTATAAAGAAACATATCAATGTGTGTGCGCATGTGAGATGAACTTCAATACAAACATGCACACAAGATAGGGAGTCACTTACCAGCTACCCCATCGAGGACATGTGATGGTGACAAAAACCTCTAAGGACGATGGCGATGATTTTTTGAGATAGATGATGGTGGCTCAGAGAAGGACAATAGTGGTTTTAGAGAACCATGAAAGTGAAATAATGTTTTTTTAATGTTTCAAATTGTGAGAGAGGGTCTTTCTAATGTTTTTAAGAAATAATAAATAATGATTTTTTAATTTTAAAAAAGGAATTGATTGATTTAAAAATGCCACATAGGCAAGTGGCTGTTAGATGGACGTTACTGTGCAATGATTCGTGTATCGGTGTTGTTAAGTCTGGCTACGTCCAAGTCACATTAGACTGTATCAAAAAATTAAATTCTTAAGGTTTTGATGTTAACAAAGTATAAATTTTATGTGTTAACCTTTCATGCTTAAGCTACAGGTTCATCTATCTCTATGAGATACAAGCAAAAAGCATGAACAGAAAAGGTTCTAGATGATAGCCAAAGTATCAACCATTAGACGATACTGCCTCAACGTCTAGTCTTAAGACGACAAGTGCTTTAGCACTTGGTTCATAGTACAAAGGAAATGAAACAGCTACTCGATCCTTAAGAACTGAAAGCAATCATTAGAAAGTAACGTCCATAAGTTCAGTAAGCAATACGTGTGATAGCGCACAAAAGGGAAGATTTAAATTGTCTTGTCTTAACATTCTTAATTTCTTTTGTCTTATGCTATTAACATTATATTTGATTTGTACACTGAAATTCAACTCTAAGAACTAGGCGACACTAGCAAGTTGTACTTCTCTGAAAATATGCCACAAAAAGTGTTTGTGGCCCCCACACTTTCTTTGCACAGTAACAACCTCGTGTAAAGCGCCAAAGATATTAGACAATGACTAGTTAGGATCTCTTAATGGATTGAAGTTCTGAAGTCTATATAAATCTTGAAGATACTTGTGTTAAGGTTGTCAAACCACAAAAATAATAATTTGAGTCAAAACGAACAAAGTGTTGTAACGTTGTTAGTTTTACTGGACAAAAGAAACTTGAGTGAATTGAGTGAATATTAGCTTTGCTAAGTTAGCAAGTTTCATTGTATTCAAGCTTATTGTATAAACAATCTTTGAGTGATTAGAATACACTTTCTATCAAACATCTATGTTTGTGAAAACCAAGAGTGGCTTAATGACAAAGAAAAATCGGGTCTTAATCTCAGGGGGAGATTAAGGGTAGTTCCTGGAGTGGCTTAGAGAGTACTCGTTGTAGCCTGAAGTGGCATAGAGAATACTTGGTTGTAATAAAAGAATTGATTACTGGAACCCTTCAAGTTTTGAAGGAGAACTGAATGTAGCCCAAGAGTTGGGGTGAACCAGTATAAAACCTTTGTGTTTTGTTTACTGCTTCTATATAACTAGTTATTTTCTATAGTTTACTTCTACACTATTGTGTCCAAGTTTTGCGAATTGGTTTTCAAAGCTCAAAGTGATTTTGAACCCCTTGGATGAACCCCATCGTCCATTGATATATGTTTGAGAAAAGCTTTCAAAGTTTTCAAGAGACTAAGTTTTATCCATCACACTATTCAATTCTTCTCTTCTAGTGTGTTTCAGGTACTTCAAGCGCTTGATATTGTACAAGATTTGCTTGTTGTTGATTCCCCTACTTAGGTATTTCTGTGTAGTTGTGTTTTGTTTGGGCTTTTGCCCTTCTTTATCAACATTTTTTTTTATTGAGTAACAATATATAGTAATTTAAATATTTTATCATTTGTAACTAATATTTAAATTTAAATTTATTTTATTTTTGAAAATTAAAATATAATTTTTTTATTGAAGTATTTTGTCATTTTTTTAAATTAAAAGATTTAAGTATCTATATTTAGTATTTTATTTATTTACATAATTATTATTAAAAACTTATGTAAATGAAATTGATTTAACACTATTTTATTTTATAAATATATTTTTCCATTAAACAATATAACTAGTTTTAAATAAAAATAAAGCTTTCAAAATCTTACCAAACAACCTTTAGGTTAAAAGGAGCTTTTTAAACCGAAAAAATGGCAAACAACTTTTTTTTTTTATTTAAGCTTCAATTTTTAACTTTAATTAAATGTAGTTTTAATCTAAACACTAAAGCTGGACCAAACAAACCTAATATAGATAATTTAATCCTAAAATGAATTATTCATTTAATTAAGATTAAATACCCATTTTGGTCCCTGAAAATGTGAAACGATGACAAATTAGTCTTGGAGGATAGAAAATTTAAATTTAATTCCTAAATATGAAAAAGGTGAAACACATTGGTCCTTCAGTTAAATTTGTGAGACAATTTTATCATTAAATTATAATGTTTACGTACAAATTTGACAATTAGTTATATTTTTAGGACCAATTTGACATTAAATTGCAAAGCTTATGAATCAATTTGTCGTTAAATTATTTACAGGACTAATCTATCACACTTTATGCATATTTGGGGACTAAATTTAAATTTTTCATCTTTCGATGATCAATTTGTCACAGTCTAACACTTTTAGGGACCAAAGTGGGTATTTAGCCTTTAATTTTTAGTCATGCAGATATTGATGACAAATTAGTTTTTGAAATGATTAATGTGCCTAAGGGAAGAAATTTTCATACTATTTTACTTCTAATTTTTTTTAATAACTAATAGCATGTGTGGAAACAATTTTGAACTTGATGTGATGTGAATTTTAGAAGCAAGGAGTGCATGTTTGCTTGCACGTTAGATTCGATTGGATCCACGTTTGTGAGAAACAACTATATGTAACTTCTACTAATTTTGGTTATTTGGATGTAGAGAGAGAATATTGATCCATGTTGGTAAATGTTTTCCAAACACGCACTCAATATTAGCTTTTGCATCAATGTTAAGGTTTCAACATGAAAATCGAAGGATACATGCATTTATAATGCCTTTACAAACACATTAAATTACGGGTGTGCAACAGTTTGGGTTGGTCGGGTCTGGGGCAAAAAAACCCAGTCTGAGCTAACCCAAAGGGTTGCTTTTTGAGTCCTGAACTCGACTGAGATGCACTTTCAGTTTGGGCGGGTTTCGATTTGAATAGGCATCGAGTTCTTGGTTCGATTTCATGTAAACCCGAGAGTGGCAACTCCTAAAATGAAAAAAAAATATAGATCCAAAATTTACAGAACAAAATGACAAACACGTTTTGTTGATAAACAAATCCCAAATTCAAAGTAAAACGTAATATAGATCTTGTTGATAAACAAAGACTCAACAAGTTTTGTTGTGAGCATCTTGAACTTGGCCATCTACGATCTTGGTAATACGGATCCATATCTGAATCACAAACATCTTGAACTTGCCCATCCAAATTGTGGACCCTTGCCTTTTTTATCATTGAACCCTAGGCAACCATCAAAATCACATTAGCTTTAACGAAATCACCCACCATTAGAAGTCATTTCCATTTATGGTGCCACCTTCTTCATAGACCACTGTCGAACAACCTCCATAGAAGATGGAAAATTAGCAACACAATAGGAGAGGAGGAAGGAGTCGACACGGAAGTTGGTGGCAGTGTCGACCACCTTTGTTGAGAAAAAGCGAGAAGCGGCGATAGAGAACATTTAATGGTGAGGCTGTAGATGTTGGCGTTGCACTGATGTGAAAGAGACAAAAGGGATTGAGAAGTAAAAGTGGCTAGGGTTTCAATTTTAGGAAATGGAAGAAAATCATTTAGGGTGTGTTTGGTTTGCACTTTCATTTTTTGAAAACTGTTTTCATTTTCAAAAGATTAGAATTCTGAAAACATGTTTGGTTTGACTTCTTGTTTTCTGCTTTCAAGAAATAAAAACACTGAAAATGTGTTTTCAAAAGGAAATGTATTTTTAGATTTGCTTAAAATTACATTCCCTGCCACCGCGTTTTCATTTTACCCAAAATGAGGTTCCTGGTTTCAACTGAAAACGATATTTTATTGTTTCCCATTTTTGGTTTGTTTGAGAAAATATTTTCACTGAAAATGTTTTAAAAAATCCAACCAAACGCATTTTCATCACCATTTTCTATTTCTAATGAAAATAAAAACAGATAAACCAAACACCCCCTTAGTGTTTTAGGATTAGTTATTCTAGTGAAAGGAACCGCGTTGAGCCTAATTAACTAATGGCAAGCCAAACCCTTTCGAGTTGGTTTGATTTCCAATGAGTCTAGAAATCACTAGTGAACCTAACCACGTCTAATTGTTTTAACTCGTTTCTTTAACCTATCATACCGCTAACTTGTCCCAAATAATTCGAAATGTAATTTTTTTTATTTGTGTGATTTTGGGTCTAGTGAGGTCACCTTGCTCTCCCCTATATTTTTTTATCTTAATTTTCCAATTTATCAATTTTTTTAACTAATCTAAAATTTGAAAAAAAAAAGAAGTCTAAATAAGAATTCATTAAATAACCCACCCCTACAATAAATTACCAACATCTATATTTTTTTTATAGACAAAAATGAGAGTTTATTCAAAGTGGCAAAGACCAAAAGGTCAAAAGGTCCTTCGCTTGACAGCTCGATCCTATTCCAGTAGAGCGAGAGACAAATTTGCCCAAATACCCATCTAATCTTATCATGTTTTGACTTTGCCCATTCTCAGCATCAACCTGCTGTCAGTTTATGATTATCACCCCACATTCCACACGCGCTTCTTAAAGCGGCGCGCTCCCTCAACCCATACCCCCAAAACACGCCACATGCACCCCTTCTCCATCAAACCCCTGTCACCCTATCATTCCCCTCCATCTACACTAACCCTAGTCTAAGCTATATATATCCCCACTCCGTTCCCTATTTCCCTTCTGTCCTTCCTTTTTCTCTCCCTCACTCATCCGTTCCGTTGGTTCAGAATATTCATCACCATCGGGCCCAGCACCAAACCCCTTCCCCTCTCCCCCAAATTAGGGTTTCTCTCTGGGAATGTGATTCAGCGCGCGGCAGCATCAATGGCGGAGAAGAGATTCGGCGTGATAGGGTACGCTCTGGCGCCGAAGAAGCAGAACAGCTTCATCCGCGACTCGCTGGTGAGCCTAGCGAAATCGCGAGGGATTGAGCTCGTGCGCGTGGACTCCGACAAGCCCCTCGCGGATCAGGGCCCCTTCGACTGCGTCCTCCACAAGCTCTACGGCGACGACTGGAAGCGCCAGCTCCAGGAATTCCACACCCTCTACCCAAACGCCGTCATCCTCGACGCCCCCGAGGCGATCGAGCGCCTCCACAACCGAATCTCGATGCTGCAGGTCGTGTCGGAGCTCCGAATTGAGGACCGACCCGAGACCTTTGGGATCCCCAAGCAGATTGTGATATACGACAAGGCCACCCTCCTGGACCCGCAGGCCTGGGAGAGCCTCAAGTTTCCCGTGATAGCGAAGCCTCTCGTTGCCGACGGCAGCGCCAAGTCGCACAAGATGGCGCTCGTGTTCACGCGCGACGCACTGAACAAGCTCAAGCCGCCGATCGTGCTGCAGGAGTTCGTGAACCACGGTGGCGTGATCTTCAAGGTGTACGTGGTGGGCGAGCACGTGCGCTGCGTGAAGCGCAAGTCCCTCCCCGACGTGTCCGACGAGGAGAAGGCGCTCGGCGGCGTTTCCGAGGACCTGATGTCGTTCTCGCAGGTCTCCAACCTCGCCACCGTGAACGACTGCGACGGCTATTACCGTTTGATGCATCTCGACGACGACACCGAAATGCCCCCCGACGCCTTCGTCGTCGACATCGCTGGGGGCCTCAGGCGCGCCCTCAAGCTCAACCTCTTCAATTTCGATGTCATAAGAGACGCTCGATACGGGAAC
This sequence comes from Glycine max, assembly GCF_000004515.6. Taxonomy (NCBI): domain Eukaryota; kingdom Viridiplantae; phylum Streptophyta; class Magnoliopsida; order Fabales; family Fabaceae; genus Glycine; species Glycine max. The sequence goes on along the minus strand of NC_038252.2, from coordinate 14,799,105 downwards.
CGTTATCTTATCATTGATATCAACTATTTCCCTGGGTACGCCAAAATGCCCGGCTACGAGGCCGTTTTGACCCAGTTTTTCTGCGAAGTAATGCTCAAGAAGAAACAGCAAGAGGAACAACAGCAAGAAGAGGGTAACGCTCCTAAGGAGAAAGAGGAATCTCTTCAAGCTTGAGATAATTTTGTCACACAGATGTTGTTCTGTCGGTGTCGGTGTTTGGTGGTTTTTGGGTAACCCGAATTTCCCCAGTGGACCCATTGGTTGGCACGAGTTGCAAATTTCGATTTAGGGTGCAGTTGGTACAGTAGGGTTGTTTGTGGCTAGTTTTTTTTAACCCTCTTCAACAACATGTATATTCCTTTCACCATTGCTCTCTGGAGATAGGTACCTTTTCAAATACCCTCAACATTTAGGAAAGTTGTATTTTGCGGCTTAAGATTACCAAGCTAGAAACTGTTTACTTTGTGTTTTTTTTACTCAATAACTTCATTTTTCCCATTTTGCCAAATTCTATTCTCATTTTGGATTATCTTGCTTTGTTTACACTGATTCTAATTTAAGATTTTCTCATTCAGTTATGTATTCCTTTGTTATTTTTCCGCCTGAAGCTCCTTAATTGCTGTTATGCTAATGAATATTCCTTAAAGACGATGATCAGAAAAGTGCACGGGTGGTAGACTCGTTATGCAACTTTTGCTTCCCTCTTTGGCTAGCTGAAGTCATAATAAATGAGAAAAAAGGCTTGAACATGTGGCTCAGTATGAGGCAACCCATAAATTAACTGTGCCAACACAGCTTTAGCTTTTATAAAGATACTAGATATTCTAATCTGATTGATAATTTCATACATAACAATTCAAATTATTTGTTGATTTATGAGCAAATTTAGTTTTTTCCTTGTGTTGCCACAATTTCAGTTGCAATGTCAAGGTTTTTAGAATTACTGCAATTGCAAGTATGGCCACATCACATCGATTGTATTATCTGCAATTTCTCACCATATCAAGGGTTGTGATGAAACCGTTCATGAACATCTTATTGGATTTGTTTATTTTGCTGCTAGGTATAACTTGATATGAAGTTTCAACACCTTAATACATTGTTCCAATTACTCCAATAAATACAGTAATATTAATACTAAAAGTCTCATACAAAACAATCCGCAATTGCAAGTATGGCCACATCACATCGATTGTATTATCTGCAATTTCTCACCATATCAAGGGTTGTGATGAAACCGTGACTGCAATTGAAATACTTGTTCATGAACATCTTATCGGATTTGTTTATTTTGCTGCTAGGTATAACTTGATATGAAGTTTCAACACCTTAATACATTGTTCCAATTACTCCAATAAATGCAGTAATATTAATACTAAAAGTCTCTTACAAAACAATCCGTTTCCTTACAGTAACTTTTATTGGATTCTAATTGCTATCTCTGTATGTGTTAATGATTGCCAACATGTTTGGTTTCACTTTCTCTTGGCTGACGTGCATCAGAACAGATGACCAATTTGTTGCTTTTCTGTAAATTCTCATTATTTGATGTGAAACTGAAGGGTAACACCCCTATCTAATGTGTCTCTAAACACATGCTGCATTGTTTTTGGTTTTGCTAACCAATGTGTTGTACATGAATTAATTAGCCTTATATTTCCCTTCATATATATTTGTTGTGTTTCAACTGATTATTCTAGGCTTCTACAGAAATTTGACTTGCTGGTCTATACATGGTCGCACTGCCAAATTTTAAATGGTATATGCTGTTGTCAGCTGGCAGGACCTATTGATTGGTACCAGTCAAGATAAAAGGGTATATTTAACTTGAACAGTCTTGGTTGTGGCACAATCTGATAAGTTTTATGTGTAATACTTTATATTTATATTCTATACATGAATGACTCAAGAAAAAATAACCACAGTTGCATTCAAAGATATGCATATTGTGTAATATTTTCAGCTTGTGTGCATTTTAATATTAAGTTGATGTTCTTTTGGAAGACTTTTTTTTTGCACTTTTTTTTTTGCTCAGCAAAATTAGGAGTATTATATATATATAAAATAGTACCAGTGGTACTAAGTTTACATATGATTAGAAAGGAACCAGCCTATCCAATAATGGGACAAGCTAGAACAATCTAATATGTTACATAGTTCTACCATCATCTATCCCCCCTAGTTACAGAATGCATCCCTCAGGCCAGAAGACCATTGGTTAAAATGTAAATTAAAATCCTTCTCCATAGCTTTGAACCACGACCATAGTAAGAGTAATGCATCCTCCAGCACCTTATTTCCATGGAAGGTGGCATTTTGGAAGGCCACCTTGTTTCTATGTTGCCAAATTGTCCATGTTAAGGCAATCCAGCAGCATTTCCATCTTTTAGATTTGAGTCCATCAGCTATGTCAGTTCCATACTGTAGGAAGTGTTGTCTAGGAGTTTGGGGCATTGCTGTCTTCAAGTTGACCCAAGACATTGACTCCCACCATAGAGGGAGGGTTTTGGTACAGTTAAAAAATAGATGTGCAGCCCCCTCTTCAATATTGTTGCATAGAGGGCAGAACATGTCTTGAACCATAACTTGTCTCCTTCTAAGGTTTGATTTGGTTGGTAATCTGTCCCTAACCAATCTCCATGTGAACACTGCTGTCTTGGTTGGTATTTTTAGTTTCCATATTTCCGCAAAATCAGCATCTTGAATTTCCTCTGTCAGCTCCCCCCATAGCACGTGATATCCACTTTTTGTTGAGTAGTGTCCTCCTGGTTCAGGCTTCCAAAGCCATTTGTCTTCCCTTTGAGGATGTATTTGCTGCTGAGTTATCTCCCCAAGAAAGCTATCCGCCATTGCTATTTCAGAATCGAAGAGTGGTCTCCTCCAATTCAGCTGCCATTCCCAACCTGAATTTGTGATTGTCCCCAACTGCTGTATGGTTTGCTGTTGATGGCATGAAATCTGGTATAACCTAGGAAATTTATCCCTTAGTGATAGGTCGGTGTTTGTCCAAAGATCCTCCCAAAACTTGATCTTATCTCGCCCTCCCACCTTCCAGATTGTTTCCCTTTTGAGAGGTAAATTTCGATGCAGTTGCTGTGTTTTGATTAGGTCCTTCCACCATGCAGAGTCTTTGCTTCCACTACTCCCTTCCTCCAATGCCCTCCATCCTCCGTACTTAGAGTGCAGTACTTTAGCCCATGGTTCCTGTTGGCTGTAGAACAGATCCCATCTCCATTTGCCTAGCAATGCTGTATTGAAGGTTCTGAGATCTTTGATACCAAGACCACCTTTTGCTTTCGGCAAGCAAACAATATTCCAATTAACCCATGCAATTTTCCTACTCTCCGCTTCCCCACCCCACAGAAATCTGCGCTGCAAGCTTTCAAGTTTGGCTATTATTTTTTATGGTACCCTGAAAAAAGGAAAAAAATAGATAGGAAGAGTTGATAAAACAGTATTAATTAAGGTCACTCTCCCCCCGAAGGAAATGTGTCTATGTTTCCATGCGGCGAGTTTTCTCTCACATTTACAGATTATGGGATCCCAAAACTCCGTACGTCTTAGGTTAACCCCAATGGGGATACCCAGATAAAGGAATGGCAAGGACAAGGTCCTACAGTTTAGGTATTCAGCTGCTGACTTCGTCCATTGAGCAGATTTGCCAATGGCCCTAAAACTACTCTTTGCAAAGTTTATCTTTAATCCGGATGCTAGTTCGAAACTCCTCAACAATGACTTGATTGTCTTCACATTCTTCAAGGTGGTTTCACCAAGGAAGATGGTGTCATCGGCGTACTGGAGGATGTTAACTGGTTCATTGTTTGTTCCCACAAGGAAGCTGCTGTAAAGATTCTTATCCAATGCTTCTCTCATAAGGCCGGTTAATCCTTCAGCGGCTATATTGAAGAGCAAAGGCGCTAACGGGTCACCTTGTCTAAGGCCTCTTTGAGGAGTGAACTCATTAGTGGGGCTGCCATTTACTAGAACAGAAACTGTTGCAGATTTGAGGCAGTTCTCGATCCAGGATATCCATTTTTGGCAAAATCCTAATCTGGTCATCATGTAGGAAAGGAACTCCCATGAGATGGAGTCGTATGCTCTTTCGTAGTCCACTTTGAACACCAAGCAAGGTTTATGTTTTCTTTTTGCTTCTTCCACCGCCTCATTGGCTATGACTACACTATGAAGCAATTGTCTTCCACTTATAAATGCTGATTGTCGCACATCAATTATCTCTGAAAGTATCTTCTTCAGCCTATTTGCAAGGAGCTTAGCCACTATCTTATAAATACAACCAATTAGTGAGATTGGCCTGCATTCATTAAGATTTTGTGGATCTCTCTTCTTTGGGATCAAGGCAATGAAAGATGCGTTGCTGCCCCTCGGGAAGGTCCCGTTTGCATGAAATTCAGCTATGAATCTGCTGATGTCGGGCTTCATGGTCCTCCAAAAGTGTTTGATGAATTTAAAATTCAAACCATCCGGGCCTGGGCTTTTTTCGCTGCCACATTCCCATACAGCCGCTTGTATTTCATCCTCAAGGAAATTTGCCACCAGCATTTCATTATGATGCAGTCCAATTCCTTGAAATCTAGTTCCATTTAAAATTGGTCTGCGCTGTTCAGGTTCAGTAAATCTCTCATTGAAAAATCTGCGGACCTCCTCTTTCACACTTATTGGGTCTTCTACCCATATACCATTAATGAGGACACCTTTAACTTTAGTATTTGAGCGTTTAGAGTTCATCAACAAGTGAAAGTAGCGAGTGTTGCAGTCACCCTCTTCAATCCATTTTTCTCTCGCCTTTTGCCTCATAAAAGATTCATGACTCTGTGCTGCCAGCCAAAGATCCTCCTGTAATTTTCTGCGGTTCAGTAATTCTTGAGTAGTCAGCTGCCTTGTGGTGCTTGCAATTTCGAGGCTATTTAGATCTGCCTCTAACCTCTGCACCTTCTTAAGGGTGTCACCACAATGCTCCTTGCTCCACACCTTCAACACCTCCTTTAATTTTTTGATTTTTACTTTGAGCACGTGCCCCCCCCATCCTCTAAGTTGTGTGTTTGACCAGCATTCCCTGACTATCCGATCGAAGGATTTGTCTTTCAACCAGCAGTCAAAAACTTTAAATGATTTTGGTCCCCAATCAATGTTCCCAACTCTCATGAGAATGGGACAGTGGTCCGAGAAATTCCGGTCCAAGATGAATTGGGTGCAGCCTGGCCATTTGATGAGCCATTCGTGAGAGACAAAAACTCTGTCTAGTTTGCTCCTTCCGTTTGGTTTAAACCATGTAAATCTTCTCCCCACACTAGGTATTTCTTCTTGTTGAATATCCTTGTAGTTTAGCCATTTGTAGTAACTTAGTTGGTAGCATTTTTCAGAGGGCAACAGTGCATTGTCACTGTCATAGCCTCTCTCTCTCTTCTCTCCCTATCTTTTGTACTCTATATATATGTACTATTTTGAATTCAATAAAGTAAGGGAAGAAAGCTTTATTCTGGTCTCCTTCAACTTGGCATCAGAGCGGGTTGCCGCCGTCCCCGCCGCGCCGTCCGCCGTCCGCCACCGCCGGCCGCCGTCAACTCCGGTGGTTTTCTCCGGTGAGACCAGGGTTCGGATCGCCTCGAAAAGCGCGATCCACCCCTGGAACTCGCGTCGCCGTAGGCCGCCGCACGCGCCCACACGCGTCGCCTTTCCTCCGCGCGATTTCCGGCGCGTGCTGCTCACGCGCCGCCGTACTGGCGTCGGGAGCTGTCCCTTCCGGTCCCGGCAGCCTCGCCGTCACCTCCTGGACCTGTTTCAGGCTTCAAATCCCGCTTCCGGCAAGTCATTTGGTCAGCCCTTGTGTGTTTGCCTCTCTTGTGTGTTAGGGTTTGCTGTTTTTCCTCTTAAATGGCCTCCTCTGGACCTGTTTTTTCCTTTTCCGGGACCCCAACCATCACCACTGCCAAGCTGAACTGGAAAAACTATCCTTCATGGTCTGCTTCTGTGGAGTTGTGGTTCCTTGGTCAAGGACACCATGACCACTTGGAGAAAACCTCCGATTCTGTTTCAGATGATAAAAGAGCTGAATGGGAGAAGCTTGACTATCAATTATGTGCCGTGTTATGGCAATCAGTTGAGTCAGACATCTTGGAGATTCTCCGATCTTTTAAATCATGCCGTTCTTTTTGGAAGAAAGCCCAGGAAATCTTTGCCAATGATATCCAAAGCTTGTTTGATGCAACTATGAAAGTTACAGCCCTCAAGCAAACCGGTCATGACATGATCGCTCATGTGGGTAAGGCTCGGGCTGCCGTGGAAGAACTAAGAAAGTTCCTTGTAGCTGATTCATTGGAAGAAGTGAATAGGAAACTTGACAAGTTCTACATGGTTCTTATTTTGAGGAGCTTACATTCAGACTTTGATCATGTGCGTGATCAAGTGCTTGCTGGGGACCAAATTCCATCAATGGATTCTCTCATCACCAGACTTCTCCGTGTGCCTTATTTACTGAAGGATGAGAATCCTACTGATGGAGTGGAGACGTCAGCCATGGTTGCATCTAGAGGGAGAGGAAGCGGCCGCAATAGTCGAGGAGGTCGCAGTGGAAGGGGTGGACGTCCTCATTGCACCTATTGCAAGAGGATAGGTCACACCCAAGAGACTTGCTATTCATTACATGGGTTTCCCGACAAGGTCGCACAGGTTTCTAAATCAGAGAAAGCAGAGTCCAGATTCTCTGATGAGGAGTATCAGGAGTACTTGAAGCTCAAATCAGAGAAGCCTAGCAACCAAGCTCAACCCTCGTCTGTACCATGTTTTTCAACAGCGTGTATCTCTCAATCCATTGAGGGTCACAGCCCTTGGATACTCGACTCAGGTGCCTCTGATCATATTTCTGGTAATAAGTCCTCCTTCTCATCCTTTTCTCTTCCAAAAATTCCTCACCTCGTTACTGTAGCTAATGGCTCCAAGGTAGCTTCTCAAGGAAGTGGTCAAGTTTCATTGTCTCCCTCTTTGAAATTAAATTCTGTTTTATTTCTTCCTCAGTGTCCCTATAATCTAATCTCATTAAGTCAATTAACTCGTTCGTTAAATTGTTCAGTAACCTTTACTGCCAATTCTTTTGTTATTCAGGAACATGGGACGGGGCGACTGATTGGAGAAGGACATGAATCACGAGGGCTTTATTACTTGGAATCCAGTCCACCTGGGTCTTGTTTTGCTATCTCGAGACCCAAACTTTTGCATGATCGTCTGGGTCACCCAAGTTTATCAAAATTGAAGATTATGGTTCCTGGTCTTAAGAATCTTCGAGTCTTAGATTGTGAGTCTTTTCAACTAGGAAAACATGTCAGGTCGTCATTTCCTCAAACTGTACAAAGATGTGACTCGGCTTTTTCTACCATTCATTCTGATATTTGGGGACCAAGTCGTGTCACATCTTTTGGTTTTCTATATTTTGTAACCTTTATTGATGAATTCTCCAGATGTACTTGGGTTTATTTAATGAAAGAAAGATCTGAACTTTTGCCTATATTCGTGTCATTCTATAATGAGATTGAGAATCAATTTGGAAAAACAATCAAAATTTTCAGAAGTGATAATGCTAAAGAGTATTTCCCACACTAGGTATTTCTTCTACCTCAAGATCTGCAAGCCACTCATTAAATTCGCTTATATTGTTTGCTTCCAAACCCCTGTGAGCCACCCCTTCTCTCTCAGAGTGGTGTCTAATACTGTTAAAGTCTCCCATGAGGCACCATAGTCCCTCTGGATCATGCTGTCTCAGCTGGCTTAGCGCTTCCCATAATTCTCTCTTGTTCAAATTGTCACACGGGGAGTATATGTTTACAATAGTTATTTTTTGATTTTCACTGACCCACACCCCATCCAGTACTATGAATCCCCTGCCACATACTCTATGATCAACTTTGAAGGATTGCTCATTCCACAGACATAGCAGTCCACCTGCTGTGTTTATGGCTGGCTGGAATTCCCAACCCACTGTCAAGTCTCCCCACAATGCCTGGCACAAGGTCTTATCAAGCTGTTCCTTCTTTGTTTCCTGGATGCATATCATATCCAACTGATATTTTTTTATTAGCCTCTGGATTGCAGCCCATTTAACCCCTCTCCCAAGCACTTTGACATTATAGGAAATAATGTTCATGATAACAGGTTTCTGTCTCCCAATTCTTGTGCCTGTTGCCTGTCTCTGACCTCCATAGCTGTAAATTTATTGATAATTGTTGCCTGGTCTGCATCAGTGTGTACCCCCATGAGCTTTGCAAGTTCCCACTGGGAGGAAGCCTCCTTGATAAGCTCCTCATTGGGTCCCTCTACTGTTGAAGATGGTCCTGGATTATTTCTCATGCTCTGATTTGATGAATGAGTGGCCGAGAGTTGACATCTCATTTCAGATGGCGGTGTGCTAGCTCCCAATGTGGACTGATGGTGGGGAGGGGGATTAGGATCCTCCAGAAAATTGTGTTTTTTAGTTTCTTGGGCTTGCTTCTGTTTGCACCCCTTGGACTTGACATAGACTTTCCACTCCCTCTCTTTCGCTGCTGTTTGGTGTTTTGGGCTGTCAAAAGGGTGTATGGGTTTAAAGGGTGCAGTGTGGATAGTGGAGCCCAGTTCAATATGTTGTCCTGCCTCAATGGGTTGGGTCACGTTTGATATTTTAGGTGGTGCCAGAGGAGTAGAAGGGGTTACGAGTTTTATTGGGCTGTTCATGGGGGTATGTGGGGATGAGGTTATGGTGTGTTTAGAAAAACCCACCTCCGTACTTGGGCCATTTTTGAAAATGTGACTTTTACTAGGCCCAATTTGGATCATAGCTGCCTCAAAGGGACTGTCGGGGTCATCAGTCCTATGATCAATGAGACTTTCCTTATACATGCAATCTGTTCCCCCCTTGCTTAATGTCGGCTTTGGTCTGATCCCCTTTCCATTCCTGTTCGGTGATTCACGCACCCTATCTCCCCCGTCATGTTCCACTGGGTCAACCTCGGAGTGGTTCATAGGGTCCTGTGGCTCTGCTATCCTTTCTTCTGTCCTCGCGCTGACCTCGCTGCTAGGTAGGTAACGCCAGCTGGATTTAGAATTGTTCGCTGGATCATCCATGGGACTTGGACCATGGTGTAACATCTTGGACCAGTGGTCTGTGAGGTGGGTATCCCGGTCACCGTCGAAGCCTTGCAACGGGTGACGAAAGTCGTCGACCGGCTCCACCGCCGCGCTGGGTACGTCATTGTTGGTGTCTTGGGACTCGATCTCCTTCGTCGACTCTACGACACCAAAACGGCGGTGGGCCCGCGTTCCGACATCACTCAGCCCTTCTTCAACGATGAACACCGTGTGCGTCTCCTCTTCGATACGGGCTGCGACTGAGTGGTGTAGTAGTGGTCTTCATGACGTTCTGATGAGGATACGGGCTCTGTCCATTCTCCTTAGTTCTTCAACGTCGTCGTCAACCTCAATGAGGTCTCTAACTGTGGCCACCAGTTTTCAAAGGTTCTCTACGTCCCAGGCCTCGAGAGGAACGCCCCAGCATTGGACCCAAACGAGTCTATTGCATGGCCTCATCTGCGGATTCCATTTTTGGAGCGAGTAGAACGGGGATGTTCCATGTTGATGTTCGTCGGATATGATCTCTTCAGCTTCGGAATCCAGTAACCCAAGGAGGAGGACCATGTCGTCACCGATGTATTTCGGCATGACGTTAACTCCTAACTCCCAGGGTATTTCTTCTTCAACTCTCTCGAACGCCCCCAAGTTTTTTAACCGGCCTACCCATGTGTCCATATACTTCCTCCTCCTCTGCTCTGATACGTCAAGTTGAATATGCGAGTGGGGTGCAGTCGTTGTGTGGTGTGGAGGTTGGAAGGTCCTTCTCAAGCCCGCGTCTGTGCTGCGTGTGGACACCACCTTGGCGTAAGTCATGGAAGGATTCCGATGACACATTTTGGTGTGATGCCCTTCAGGCTTGGTGCCGTGTCTGTTAGTGTGCTCTTGTAGTTTCTTCTTTCCCCTCCCATACTTTGGGACATTGACATACATCTTGAGTCCCCCGACTATGATGTTGTCAAGCTTCCTTTCTAACTCTCTTTCGTCAGAGACCCCGAAGTACCTTACAAAGCCATATCTTCTTCCACCTTTATTCCTATGGTTGGGGATGAAGATTTCTCTTACATCTCCCCATCTCTTGAACTGAGCCCAGAGATCCTTCTCCGTTATGTGATCGGGGAACCTTGTGAAGTAAAACGTGGTGATGGTTGCCTTGTCCCGCCAGTTTGCAGGCTGATACCTTTGGGTTTGTCCTTGTCATTTGGTGACGTGCTGAGTTTCGGGAGCCTTTCTCGATCTCTAGCCCTCCCTCTGTTTACCTCTTCGTCTCCTCACGATGGTCCACTCTCCCTCCCTCTCGGTCTCTCTCCCTCTGCTTACCTCTCTCTCCCTCTTTTACTGAGTTTTGAGTTGCACTTATTGTGTATTTGTAAACTATCTGCTTGTTATGATAAAAACTATCTGCTTGTTTACAGAATTGTCACTTACTAGCAATGGATGTCACGAGTTTGAAAAATGTGCATAGAATATGATTTACAAACTAAACATGACTTGTTTGACGGTTGACACCTTGATGCAATTTTAGATGCCAAGCATGGAGTTTTCTCTAACCATTAAGTTTTAGTATGACAGCATGTCCAGTGCCTTGTACAGATGGTACTTAACTGTGATGCTATTTTTAAGTTGGTATTATTTAGGAGAATATCTTGAAAGCATAGGTCTTCAATTGTTCATGTTATGCTTAATACTTTTCTTTTTCCTTACTTTTAAGTTTTAGCCATTGACCTTTCCTTATCATGTCAGTTTTTTTAATGCAAATGTGTATTGGGACGTCATTTTGAAGATTTGAAGATGTCTGAAATACATTTTAGATAAGTGCATTAGGCTGTGCTGAATTAAGTCAGTGAAAATTTTGCTGAAAGGATTTTTTCATATGACCATTTCTTTTCCTTCAATGTTGTAATACCTAATGACTATTAATCTATTATGATGACTTTGCTTTTGAAGTTCTGCATCTATATTTATATGACAAGCAATAATGGAAGATATAGTGCTCCTAGTTTCAATGGGATTTTGGATTTGAAACCTTGGTATGAAATGTGTGTTTGTTGTGGCCTCAATGGGATTTTGGATTTGAAACCCACTAGACATCAGGGGGATTCAAACCTGCAACCTCTCCCCCCTTCCCTTCTCCCTTCACCCCTAGACATAGTTCATATGTATTATGTGTGATCCTTTACGTTGAAACTTTGGTGTTGGGATTTTCCCAGTGTCACGTTTCATCATTTGTAAGCTATGGTATTTCCTAATTGACTGTGACCTTAGCTTCACAGATATCAAAACTGTTGCTTTTCATTTCCTTAAGTAAAAGGAAAAGAAAATGAAGAAAGAAAAAGTAGTGGCTCGTGGGCATAATGAGATACTGGCTCATACTTGTAGGTGATTATTTTGTTCAGTGGGGATAGATAGAAGTCTTTTTAACTTGTTAGTAATTGTATTTTTATTTTGCTAATTGCCTCGGTTCTGTCATTCTAGCTACAGGCATATGTCTCCCCAGATTTGTGTAGTTGATCTTATCTCCCTTCTGTAATCTTTAGCAATATTATGTGTGTTGTATTACTGTAGAACTGTGAATGCAAGTTAAGTTTGTTATAAGAATAGCATTTCTGTGATATTGGTGGTGGCCCTAGCCATTAAAATCGTTATAGTTTGAGATTCTCTGCAGCATTGGGAGTCAGGAGGGGATTCATATGGAAAAAATGCAGTATAATGTAAGATGAATAATAGATCCTGAAAATTTGAAGACATAAGTTTCCCAACCTGTTACTCAAGGTGCCACCTTTGGTTGCCTACTGCCTTTATAATTTTCTTGTACAAGCTAGACTGAAAAATCCTGTTAAGGGTAACTCAGCTGCTTGTTTGTTCAATGTTTGTTTATTAATTGTATAATGTTAAGTGGATACGTTAATTGGAAAATGGTTGAGAAAATTGGGTTTGGAAAGTTATTCAAATGAAGTATGAGTATTTTCTGAAGTAATTGTTATTTGGTTTTGATTTGCTATGATGTATACGAGTCATATTTGATACATAGAAAACTGATTAAAACATTTATGGTGGCAAAAGTGAGAAGTTATAAAGATGCTTATGAAAGATTCCCTTCGTGATAAAATCTAGTACCCAAAAATCAAACGTAAATCTTGGGTTGTTTATGTTTTGGGTAAAATGATGCTTGCTATGATTTCATGTAACTTAATACTTGCGGAAAAAGTTAATACGGTTAGTAAAAAATGGATAACAACCTCCAGGTGAAGTTATATAGATTTGGAATAATTTGAATATAGATGCTTGCCCTGTTGAAGTTTTAAGAAGCTCAAAAAGTAAGTAACATGGGCATATTTAATTTGATACTAGGACACGCGCATCCAGTGGTTTTTGCTGTGATCCGAAACTTTTAGCTACCTGTTGGCATTGTTAATATCTAGACTCTAGCAGGCATCATATGGATGCATTGTATGATCTATTGTAGCTAATTCTTGTTAGGATTGTGTTAACTGTGTAATGTGTTCCTTTCCGGGTTAATAGCAAATAACTTAAGATGGGTTGGATGGTCAAGAGAGAAGGAAAGATGAGAAAGATAATAGGTTCAATTTTCTCAGTTAATACTAATATTTTAACAAACTAATATTTACTGATGAAAAAGAAAACTTTTCTTTTAACGATTCTCGTTGTTTATAACCTTCAACGTGTTACTAACAAAGCATTGGTCGGGGGTAGGAGAGAAGCCCGTCTCTCATTTTCTCTTTTCACACATACGCGTGCATGGACATTTGTTTGCATCCTGGTTTTAGCAGATCCTGTTAACGCCTGAAGGGTATTATTATGCCATCTTAATTTTTTGAAAATATCAGCTTATCATCAAATTGACATACGGGAAAGGAAGCCTCCATTGTTCATGAAATAGGGGCAGTGGTGGATAAGTGATATGAAATTAGCTTTCTTCACACGAATCATGCGATGGATACATCCCTGTTAACTATAAAGGGAATTGCACTCAATCACTTTGCTTTTCGATATCATTTTGCCTAGTTTTTGGTCATTTATATTATTTTGGTTTTGGTTTCAGCTTAATTTTAGAGGCATGATATTTTTTAAGTTAGGCACGTTGATGAGTGCCAACCTGTCCTACTGCATTGTATTCTTCTAAGTAAGTGTTCTTTTCTGTTTTTCTATGTCTCTCGAGGATTAGACTTCCTTAAGAATCATTTCCAGAAAATATTGTCTTGTACGAATGTTACATTTTAAAAAATAAACAATTATTTCTAATTTCAGATTTTTGAAATTTTTTAAATAAAAACTGTTAAAACTTAATAAACATGGCAAGTTTGTTTACCGTCTAATGCATGAAAATAAGTCTAGCGTACAACATTTCAAAAAGTTTAAATAATTACAATATCTTCCATGTCTGGGAAAATGTTTCTGCAGTAAAAGAATTATTGTAACTAGCGGAGATACAGAGCTATCGTGTATGTCTTTATTTCTAGTTCGTTATTGAATTTTCTTACACTAAAATTGATATATAGATAAACCTATTGTATAAAAAAAGATGAGCTTCAATGTAATTTACTCCTCTTTTGACCCCTTTTCACTTAAAACAAATCCCTCACTCGTTTGGTTACTCCTCTTTCTAATATCCTGTTTCTACCATTTACTCAAAACATATTAATAAATTGGCAAACATCTAATAAATGTATATAAAAAATAATAAATCCAAGTTTCATTATTACTCAAATATCTATTCTATGACATAAGGTTACTACAAAAGAATAAGAAATTTTAAAAAATTACTGTAATATTAAATTTCAAATTTAACATGAAACTAAATTCTGGAATCCAAACTTAGTATACATAATTATAAGGTGTAAAATACTACCGCACAGCAACTTACAAATTAAAAAAAGAAGTATTGTAATGATGACACTAAAACTCATTTCATTTCACGTTGTTGGGAATCTTTTATCTCAAAATTGACACCCAATGATTAAAATAGTCGTAAGAATCAAAATCACAAAAAAGGTGATCAAGAGAAAAATAATTTATAATTTTTTAAAAAAGAAAGATAATTTATAAAAAATTTTAAAAATGAAAAAAATATATTTTTTAAAATAAAATTAAAATTAAAATAATTTAAAAAAACTTTTATCAAATATAAGCTTTTATCAGAAACGAAAAATTAATATGTGGCTACATTTCTTTCTTCCACAGTCGTGAAATTGTTTCACGATTTGAAAAAAAAAAAAACTGAATCACATTTAGCCATGAAATATGTTAAAATTTCCATTTTATTTTTTAATTTTGAAACTCATTTATTAGTAACAACTCCTGATCTTACGCTCCTGTAACTTAAACAACCGTCCTGTTCAAGTATTATGATCTTTTAAAAATGTTTTAAAATAATTATTTTAAAAACTGTTTTCACTTAGATATATAATTTTAAAAGTATCCTGTTTTAAAATATTTGTACAACAAAAATTAATTTTAGACGAAGTTTTAAGTTTTAATATTTTGTTTTAATTTTAAAACTCATTTAAAAAGTAAAAAAGAAGTAATATACTTATTTTTTTATTTGGTTGCCGTGTATGTGTATCTATATTTTTATTATGTTAAATTTTATAAATATTTGTGATGTGTATGTTAATTTTAGTTTAATATTTTTTAAATACATGTCTATTTACGCATTTAAATTAAATTCTTGACACGTCTTAGTTTTAGATTTTTTTTTTCTCGACAGATGTTTCTTTTATTTTTTTTTATTTTCTGTGGCTCTAATATTTATAGTAATCTATTTTTTTTATAAACACATAAATTCATAGTTCTCATATTTTTTATTTAAGTAAATATGTCCATTTTTTAACATAAAATTGAAATGATAAACATATAAAATTGTTTATTTGGCTTTTTGTCCTATTTTTTTATATTGAATGAGATAAATTACTTTTTTTATATTCTTTAAATAGGAAACTGAAATTGAAAGGTATAGTTACAAAGTTGAGTATAACATTTGAAGTATTAAAAAATATATTATAATTATTTAATAAAAATATAATTAAAATTTTTAATGACTTTTTTTGGTGACACAATCAAATCAATTTAATTTTAGTGTTGTTAGCAAAGAGACAATGATAAAAGACAATATTTTGTTATATTTATGGCATTATATGAATATTTATATTTTGATTTTAATTTATAAAATGTATTACATATTTCTAAACTAAAGAAAATTTTAATTTAATTTTAGGTTTAATTAAGTTTTTCATACTTTAAATATATGCCGCTTTTAGATTACTATCTAACATTTATTTTTATTTTTCAACCAAGTACCTGAAAATTTTTTCAATTTCATTCTACTACCTACCATTAGTCGCCTTTCGTTAAGTGATGATGTGATGGACAGAGTACCATGTCATCACGCATTGTCACAAGCATCTTATTGCCATGTCACCACCTTCAATGACGTGTCAGTGATTGGGTGTGATGACATGACACTCCATCTGTCACATCATCACTTAACGAAAGGGAATTGACAATAAATAGTAAAATGAAACTAATTTTTTTTCAGATAGGTAATTAACAAAAAATGAATTTTTAGGTAGTAATATGAAAATGATCTATTTTTCAGGTATGAAAAACTTATTTAATATATGACATGAAAAACTTATTTAAACCATATATAATTGGTGTTTTGCTGTCCATGATTAATGTACACATGTAACATGTTATGCCTTCCCTCACTCTTCCTTCACTATTCTATGTATCCAAAATATATATCATCATTTGATCTTGTTGGATTCTCTTTTAACTTTGTCCAAATATTAAATTTATGCATCTTAACTCTTTAATTTTACTTTTAATATTATCTTGTTAATCTAGTTCAGTTGATTAAACGTGATAAATTGATAGGTGAATTATTGTAAATTTCAAAAAATATTTTTTTTATTCCTACCAATAAAAAATATCTTATAATTTAATGTCGTTTTGATAAAACTCTTCCTTGTCATTATTTATTTATTTTGATAAAATTTCTCCTTATCATTTGTTAACTAAAAAATTGTTTTTTAGATTGACTTAGATAAGTTTTATATACCTGGAAAAATATGTCATTTTCAGATTATTACCTAAAAATTCATTTTTTGTCAAATACCTACCTAACATTTTTTTCAGTTTCATTTTACTACCTGTCGTTAATTTTCTTCCATTAAGTGATGACTTGGTAGACAGAGTGTCACATCATCACGTCCAATCATTGACATGTCATTGAAGGTGATGATGTGACAATGAGGTGTCTGTGACAAGGCATGATGACATGACACTCTATCTGCCACATCATCACTTAACAGAAGGTGACTAACAACAGGTAGTAAAATGAAACTGGAAAATTTTTCTGGTACTTGGTTGAAAATAAATGAATTTAGGTAGTAATATGAAAATGACCTATATTCCAGGTATGAAAAACTTAATTAAGCCTTAATTTTATATATTAAGTATTCATAGTATATAGCTTCATTTGTAATTAAATTATAAGTACTTATTAGTCACAAAGGATTTGACCAAGATTTACAAAATATAATCGATTCTGGTAGTAGGCTTCATCGGTCATGAGTTTATCTTGTAGTTTCAATTTTTATAAGTAAAATTAGTTAAAAATTATTAGTGGTGGTAGTATTGGCACTGCAGCTTAAAACTTGTTCAACTATTCATGAATCATGAATAAACCCATTTCAATAGTTATCACTCCTACAAAAATGGGTTTCAATGATGCTCCATCAGCGATGGTTTCTAGAAAATCGTCATTAATGAAAACACGGTGACAATTTTGTAAATAAGTGGAGATTGGCGATGACAGTTCTTTAAAAACCATTATGGTATGGTGAATTTAACGACGATCATTTTAAAAACCATCGTTACTTATTGAGTTCAACGACAATTTTCTAAAAACTGTCGTGGTTGGAGAATGATATTTTCAATGTAGTGGTCACTCATCTTCCTCACTCTCGTGCTCATCTAACTTTAAACCCACTCGTGCTCGTGCTCTTGTGTTGGTGGTGACCCTCAACGTCACTTTTGTTCGCATCTCACGTGTATTCTTGGCCCCACCATCGCCCTCGCCATTGTTTTACTTAGCCTCACTCATGTACTAGTGCATTTTTCCTCACTCTATGTTCTTCCTATATTCCGATGTTAATGGTGATTTTTGTTTGTTTCTATTGCAAGGTTTGGTCTATGGATTTCATGCTCACTGCAATGTCTGTTTGGGGATCTCATAGTGTCCATTTGGGGTGCTCACTACAGGGTTCATTTAGGGTTCTCACATGGTCTTATTTTGAGTGAGGTAATTTAGATCCACAGTGGCCTTTGCATGCTTAATAGCTAGCAAGATAGGTGTATATTGTAATTTGTATAGCATTGTAGAAAATGTAACTATGTACTGTTGTTTCTTTTATTGTTGTGTGTTATGAGCTTTGAGGAGTCACTGACTTTGTTGTGATTAGAGAATCCAAGTTTCAAAAACATGGCCTAGCCTTCCATCACAGTCCCAATGCTAAGGTCTCTGGCATAAATTTTGTGAAGGAGAAGGAATATTTTGTGTAGTTTGCAGTCGATGGTGTGATTAACATGAAACTATAAGAAACACACTAAAGGGGGGGGGGGGTGAATAGTGTGTATATCAAAGATAAAAACTTTTTGCAACAACCAAAATAGTATGGATAATATAGAGAGAAGTAGAAACACTTGAACACACCTTGGCCGAATCAGTATCAAATAAAAGGTTTTTAAAATAGTTTTTCCAATAAGCACTTGATGTAAAGTGATGTTAGAAAATATAATAAGAATACTCGATAATACTATATGGAGAGAAGTAGAAACACTTGATTTATACTAGTTCCCTCAACTTGAACTACATCCAGTTCTCCTTTACTCACTAGTAAAGGGTTCCACTAATAAAAAGCTAATAAAAAAACAAGTATTCTAACTTGCCACTCCTGGATTTACAAGTATTCTTAACACCACTTTTGGTATCTTCTTAGACTCCCCTTGAATTTAAGAACCCAAGTATTTTTTAACACTAAGCCACTCTTGACTTTAACAAACAAATGTTTGATTTAATACAAGTATTCTTAACACTCAAAGAGTGAATATACAATTATGCATACATTCAAACTACTTTGTTTGACAAAGAATAATAAAAATGTAGAATGTGTAGTGTTTTTAGCAGAGTTTCACTTTCTCAGTGTTTCTTGCGCTCTTGTTTTTTTTCTTTTTATGTTTTTTGTCAGTTGCTTCATTGAGGGAGACATCCTTTTATAGACTTTAGTGAAGTATCCGTTGTGAGATCTTTCGTTATCTTGAAAGGACCATTGCCTCACATAAAGGAATTGGTCGACATGCCAAGCTCTGAATGAGGAAGATTTTATACAAAGTATAGACAGCACCATGGGCTTTTTGACCTTTCTGAAAGTGACCTTCCAGGGGATATTCCATGGAGGCCTTCTAGTCTCTTCTACGTTGTATTTTTCTTGAATTCAAATGTTAGCTATTCAAATATAATAGAGACAAATAGAATTTGAATAAAATAGTACATGTGCACTTCCCTTTTTCGTGATACTCAGTCCCTGAGATTGGACGCACGAGTTTACCTTATGACAACATGTTATACTGTTATGCACAAGAGTGGATGCTCACTGAATATAGCGTGTTGGACGCAAGGTTAAAATAGAGCATACTATTTATAGATGTGGACAATGTTTAATGTTATAAATTCCTTTAACATAATAATTTTGTCCACTTGTCAAAAACTCATTTGAATATCAATAATTTATACTTATGTTATACATCAAAATCTAAGGTGGATGAGACCCATGGTCGTCTAGATCTAATATAATAGAGTAATGCTTATTAATCATTTATGCCATCTTTTTCTTTTACTTTACAACTTGTAAGCTCCTTTACACAAACTTCTATGGTTATAGTGATTATAGCTGGTGAAGGATAATCTTCCTGGGTCGCTCTCCTTGGCTCTTCAGCCATGATAACTTCTTCAATTAAATATGTATGAGATTGCCCTGGAATAGGAAAGATAGAAGATGCCTCAGAAGATCGAGGTTCTTCTTCTGGAGTTGCTGTTGCTTCTAAGTCCTGCAAAATTTTTTTAATTCTCTTTGCGTTGCGCCTCCTGCAAGTAGCGTTAATCTCCAAATCGACGGGGATCAAATCACCTACAGTAGATCTTCTTTGCATACAAGAGAAATGGAACAACAATTATCCAGTTCAAAAGAACAATGAATTTGTACAGTAACTAAAATATGAACAAAAAGAATCAATGAATCAAAGAGAAAAATATAAAGCAATGCTGTAAAACTGAACTGAATCTTCTAATGAATTAACCTCCCCGGAAACGGCGCCATAAATACTTTGTTCAATTTCCCATATGGTTCCTTTTTCTCCAATTTTTAACAAATATATTCAAGGGAAATGAAATACTGGAAAGCGCACCGGGTTGTCAAGTATTTAAAATTAAAATGGAGTGATCTGAGTATCGAACTCAGGGAACTTGCTTATTAGACAGAGTTTTATTCAAAAGTAAGGCATTGCTGAAACAAACATTGATGATGGATGGTTAAAAATAGAAATAAGCTAATTCTATGGTAAAAACAATCAATGCAAGTAAGTAAAAGTTGACAGTAATGGGTAAAAAGCGTTGGGTCTTTCTAACAAACAAGTTGATGCATATGAGGATATTTCTCTAATTAATCATGTTCTTGTGTTCTATGCTGTAGCCTAAAGTACTTAACATCGATCCCTCGTAAGTTTAGACTAATTTAACCTAAGCTTCGTCCGTAGATCCCTCTTGTAAGACTAGGCTTAACTTAAACAGCATTATCATCACAACATATTCAGAAAACCTAAACCCCACAATCCATCCCTGGTAATGTAGTTATTTAGTCCTGCTTCTAGCAAGTTCTAAGGCAACAGTACATTTCCCAATGCTAAAGTTACCTAACAGTACACACAAGTGGGTGATCAGGCCAAGAGCATGCAGTAATCAAGCACTGAAAGAAGCATTGAACACACAAAACACAATTAATTAAATATTAAAGATAATTACATCAAATGTTCCTTAGAAATCCCCAACTAGGGTGTTTAGCCAGCCATACACAGAAACCCTAACACAAATGAGATAGAGAGATTACATAATAATTGTTACTTACACAAGAAGGGGGATCCCTCCTCCTCTTCTTAGCACCTCACAATCACTCTAACACTCACTAATCTCTCTAAAAATGTAGAACCCTAAGCTTCTCTACACAACTGCTCCTCTTTGTTGCCTCTAGAGCATTATTCTCGAAGTTTATGCAAAAATGCAGCTCTGGTATTTCGAAATCGTACCCTAATTCTGACAATTCAGGCTTAAATAGGCTCTGAAATCGCGACGTCGCGCTTAGTGCGAGTAAGTTAATTTGAGGTTGGCGCCAGTTGTGCGCTGAGCCTGGCAAGAGACAAACGTATCGCTTAGCGAGCTGATCTCGTGCTTAGCGTGCGACCTTGATTCTTGTGCTCTTCCAGATTCCCTTGTCATGCTAAGCATGCTGAAGCTGCGCTTAGCGGTGGATGCGCACTGAACCCAAATGGTCCGCTGAGCGAGACTGCTCCTTTTAGCACTTCAAGATTTTAGCCTCTTTTGACCTGAAATTGTGCAAATTTTATCATTAAATCACATGGGAGATACTCTAAAGACAACTATTCAAACAAAACAAGATTTATATACAAATTCCTACAAAATAACTATAAATTAGAGAACTATATAAGTTTTAGAAAATGTTTTCTATACAAAAGTTAGTCGTATAAGACGACTAACAAATAACAATATACATTTTGATTTATATAAATTATAATAAGAGTTATAAGAGTGTAAAATGAATGTAATGCATTTAAACTCCCCCTGAGTTCAACATAGCATAAAAATGATATGGCAATATAAAATATTTGGCAGTGGAATAAAAACAAAAGAAAATACTCAAATATACTCCAAAACCCCTTTTATTCATAACTGGATAGCTCTTTACATTAAAAATTCCTTCTTCTTCCCTTTTTGTCATAAGCAAAAAGACAAAGGGTCTGAAGAGAGAAATAGTGATCGACATTGTTAGATCCTAATTTCGTCCGGGGACTATCATTCACCAATGTTTTGATTCTTGCTAGTCGAACTGTGCTGTTTAACACTAGTTACCACACAAAATGTGAGATTGTTTAACGTTTTGATCAGGAATGCGAAAGATACCAAAAAGGAGGGGAAAAAAGGTCTTTTTACTAAGTTTTCTGGACCCTGGCTCACCCAGGCTAGCCTCTGGCTCGCTTGGGCCTTTAGAAGACTTTAGCCTGAAGGAACCTACTCGCCTGGGTGAGCCAGTTACTTCAGGTGTAAGTCTTAGCGAGCTGCCATGGTCCCAAATGCCTTTTTTTTGCTATAAATAGGCGTGAAGGGGGGGGGGGGGTTGAGGAAGGGGTTCTAGCATTGAGGAGTGAAGGAAATTGAGAGAAATAAGAGAGAAGAAGAAGAAAAAAAAGGAAATGAAGCCGAGGCATGGCCGAATCGCGACTGTGATCAATCTCTACATCATTCTTTGTTTGGTGTTCTTCATGTGATCGTCATTTAGTTTTGTTTTTAAGATTTGAATGTTATCTATGCACCCTTAGGGGTCCCCCTTGTTATTATGTGCACATCCATCTTCTCCATATATCATCGACGTTCTCATTTTCCTTTGTAAAGTTTAATCTTAACCGATCACTTATGTTGTAAAGTTGTCTTTAAAGAGATTGAAAGTTAATAAGAAAAAACCAAGATAAAACCAACTCATAACTAACTTCTTGTTATCAAATATCACTTGAGATTGTTTCAAGGTCCAATGCCTTAATGATTCTCTTCGCTTTTCAAAATTTAAAACATCATTTCAAGGTCCAACGCCTTAAACGAATTTTTGTTCGCAATTAAAATCAATCTTTCAAAAACATAAAATCAATTTAACACACAAGCTTTTAGACTTAAAGAACTACGTAGGTCTGAATTCCTCATCACACCTGAGGATATGTAGGAGCAAGGGCAACACCCTTGTCAACCCAAAAAAATAAAGAAACATAAAAAGGGAAAATGCATTATTTTGAAGTCACATTGTGCACACTCGATCGAAGGAGGCCGTCCCTTGTTACGGACGCATGGGGTGCTAATACCTTCCCCATGTGTAAATAACTCACAAACCCTTATTTTCAAAATTCACAGACCTTTTTTTTTTTTATTTTTCTAGCGTTTTCCTCGAATAAACGTTGGTGGCGACTCCATGCGTTTTCTTCATGAGAAGACACACTTTTTCTTTTTGCCTCACCCTCCCGTTGAAGGGTAGGTTGCGACAGATATCATAGTCAGTCCTAAGCTGGCGGTGGTGGAGGTTGAGTAGGTGGAGGTGAAGATGGAGGTGGTAGAGGTGTTGGGGCAATGGGTTATGGTGATGGTTCAAGTGTTTGAGGGGCAGGTATAGGTGCGGGTGTAGGTGCAACAACAACTCCAAGCATGGACATATGAGCTTGTTGAAGGTTTTGTAGAAGGACAACACCAAGGTTGGAGAATTGAGTCATGATGGCGTTCTGCATGGAGAGCCTAAATTGCTCATTTTCTTGGCGTTGGTGTTTAGTGAATGACTCCATTGCTTGCCCAATCAGGTCTTGCACTTGATCCCTTATTACAACAATAAGAGGTGCATAGTTCAAGTGAGCAGGTCCTGAACTGGTGGAATAGACAATGATGACATCTAGTTCTCCCTTTTCTCTTGATGTAGCTTCACTTAAGGTTGTTGATTGCTTGGACGCAGTTTCTTGGACGCGATGTACAACCTCTTTATTTATGGTTGCATTAGACGTCTTAGGTGTTTTGTCCATGATACTAGTGTGGGTAAGATCCATAGTGACCCCACATACAATGGTATCATCCATAGCTTTAGCAGATGCTTCAGCTTGGACAAAGGTGACTTTTTACTTTGTAGCAACAACAACAACTTCTTCTTCTTCAACCTTATTCTTTGTTTGAGCATCATGGAGCTAAGTCACATGAGCTATCATTTATACTTTAGTCATCTTCAAAAGATTATAAGTCCATTCAGACTGAATAGTAGGAAGTTGTAGAAGATGTTGAATGAAAGAGTAGCCATCGACATCCTTGGTGAAGTAAACGCAAGCATCATCGAAGTGATAGTTCCGAAATGGACATAACACTTGAATAAAGTTATGATGCTTAGTATTGTTGCTTCCATCAGAACCGAAAATGGAGGCCTTTAGAGCATCTATCCACATGGTTTGAATCTAGAAGGTCTTAGCATTGTAAGCATCAGGAGCACAAACAAGCTTATTCCCACTAAACAGGGAACTCCAATTGCGAGGGTAGTTGACTACTTCCATCTTCATTTTCCTTGAGGGCATCTCTTCAGTGTAGTACAACTTGAACCTTTTCTTTTTGGCAGCATCACAAATAGGTAGTCATGGATACACCTTGTTAGCAACTATCTTGACATCAGTGGCCCTTGAGATGTGCAGTCCAGGAAGGTAGACAGTGGCTTGATCTCACACATACACTTGTGCATGGAGGTTTGCAAGAAAGGTGAAGTCTTCTGGAGATAGGTGGAGATCTACTGGATGCACTGGTAAAAGCTTTGTAAATGGTGTTCAGAGATGCACCTTCTTCTGAAATTTGCTCTTTGGAGGTTCCACTTCCAATAAAGTGTCCTTTTTATGCTTCTCAAATAGAACCCTGAGGATATTATTTTGTGTGTTCTTCTTGTCCTTGCACTTTTGGACGTTTCACTAGGCTACTACTAGTGTAACCTCTGTTGATGGACGAACCTATTCTTGGGTGCCAGGTGCAAACCAATGCAGTTGCATCTTGATGACTTGTGGCTGCACTAGACATGCACATTATGGAGGCTGTAGATGAACTACGGTATCTATTGGAAGAGCCTTGAAGGCCTCTGGTGGTGTGTGCTCATAGTCATGTATCGTCCATGAGGGTGCTTGTATGGTAATGGATTTCCTAGGAAGGGGTCCTACATGGATGGACTTAGAGATTGAAGATTCAGATAGTGGATTACCATTAACAAATGCTAGATAAAACCTCTAAGCATTTGATGAGAATCCCAATGCTGCCCAAATATAGGGACCTATGACCAGGAGTAGGACTAAATAGTCAAAGGATACCCTCCAAAAAATGGTAGCAACCATACTTGATAAGGCCCAAGTGGAGAAGGACGAAGGCCCCAACTAATTCGAAGGCCTATATCGAATATTTTTCTATTTTTGTAATTTTAATTAAATAAATTGGTTCCTTTTTAGCTGCACCTCAGCTACACTATATGTATTGAACTCATTTTGAAGAAAAGGAACTTTTGGC
The DNA here is from genome assembly GCF_000004515.6 of Glycine max. Lineage (NCBI taxonomy): Eukaryota > Viridiplantae > Streptophyta > Magnoliopsida > Fabales > Fabaceae > Glycine > Glycine max. The sequence goes on along the minus strand of NC_038252.2, from coordinate 14,774,567 downwards.
ATTTTGAGAAAATATGTGTGTATTTTGTGAGAGCTTCTCTATGAGTTTCTTGTTGAACCAATCTCAAACTTATTAAGGTTGAACCCTTGTGGCGTCTACCCTTGACTTATCTTCCATCTCTAGAAGTGGCGTCATTTGATTCCTTGACTTGTACCAAGCCATCCGCTCCTAATAAGGATCACATCAGCATTTGTCAAGGATTCCTTTTGTTGGAATGCTCTTTTGAACTTCTTGAGATGGATGGGGGATGGAGGTGGACGCGGTTGTGTTAAGGGAACTATGAGAGATAGGAGTTTCGTTTGTAGACTCATTATTTGAGGAAGATGAAGCTTGATACTCCTTGTTGCTAGTGAATGAGATTGTCCACTCTTTCTCACCAAACTTGGGGTTGGCTTTAGTAGCCCTTGTCTTAATGCATTTGAGAATGACAAAAGGAATGACAAACTCTTTGAGTTCTAGAGCTGGTTGGACGGTTTTTGCTCTTTTTGGGGCAGGGGCAGCTTAGGTTGCAACCTTTCTCTTTAGGAGAGCTATATGTACAAGCTTTTCTTTTTCTTCATCATTCTAAGTTAGGTCCTTCAACCTTTGTGGTACTTATGTTTTAGCTACTAGACACACATGAGAAGACACATTTTTTTGTTCATGTCTCTTCTTCGTCTTATGCTCCCTTGCAATCATCTCTTCCTCTTCTTTCTCCTGTTGTGATTGTTTCCTTGTCTTATTTTTCTTCTATTGCTCAGGAATGATCTCCCTTATCTTCTTAGCAATGCCAAAGCTATTGAGGCCTCTATCTTCATCAATGATAGCCTTGGCAAGCCTCTTCTGCTTATTAATGGCATCCAGGTCCACTAGTGGAGCCTCCTTCAAGTTCTATTCAAGAGAAATCTTCATAGCTTTCAGGTTAGTCTTGCTATTTTTTTTTGTTTTGCAACAACTAAACCTTTGGCCATTAGGGTGTGATGAGAATCATCGTCCATCTCATTGAAGACATGATACACGTCTTGATCCCAAAGCAACTTGTTGATGAGGGTAGCATAATAGATATTGTCTAGACCACCTAGCCCCTTCAAGTTTCTCAGCATATTGATGTAGATGGTGTGAGGTAGATCAAATGGCAGATTCTCCATCAAGTGAAAAAGTACAAACTTATGGAGAACTGATAGTGTTGTCTTTGATCCTACCTTGTGGAGAACACTATTTTTAAGAATGTTGGTCCAAATCTTAGCCTTCTCACACAACATGTTGTACATAATAGTCTCCTGGTCTCCTGCTTTATCAACATTCTCTTTGTACAACGTCCTTGTAACATGAGTGTCATAGTTCTTCTCCCATCCTTCCTGGTATGTGCTTCCATCACGAAGGCACCTAGTTGCCTTGCTAATCTAGTAACTAGAAAGAGTCACCTTAGTTCCCAAAACCTTGGAAATAATGAATTTCTTGTTGGAAAACTTAGTATTCCTCCAGAACATTCTAATGAGTTTTGGGTAGATGGTCTGAGGATCATTGAAAAATGCCTCGCTCCATAGAAAATGAGTGTCTCGTTGAGCTTGAGACCAACCTTTTTGAGTTCCTAAATATTGAAAAAGTGTTCAACATGGATGGAAGGCTCATTATCTTTGTATATGGTGGTAATCTCTATGGTTGGGATGAACTCGACAACAAAGGAGTTACAGATGGCCATTGCAGAGAGTTTGAGAGTTCAGAGGTAGGGTTTAGATTTCAAAGAAGAAGATGAAGTGTTTTAGATTTCAAATTAGAGTGATATCAAGGGTCATGAGGTTTAAGGGCTTATTATGGGATTTTAAAAACAATCATTAAGCCCACCACCCAAGAGCTGACTCAACAAAAACATTACAACATTTGTATATAGAAACACTACATTTTGTATGATAAAAAATAATAAATGCATGAGTAAGCATCCATATGTTGAATGTTGTGGGTGTGTGCTAATACTCATTGGACAATAGGTCCTCTGATGCAGCAATGGACGACACATAGAAATTAATTCATCCATTAAGAGATATCATTACAAGGAAATTTCTTAACATAATCAACCTCTCCTCAGTTAAGGGTTTTGTGAAAATTCCAACAAGCTAATCATCAGTGGGTACAAATTGTAAATCAACTGTCCCATTCTAAACATGTTCTCTTATGAAATAATGCTTAATTTCTATATGTTTGGCTCTAGAATGCAATGTTGGATTTTTAGAAAGACTAATAGCAACTTTATTATCACAATAGATGGAAATTTTACTCTTATAAATGTTGTAGTCTTCAAGGTTCTTCTTTATCCATAGAAGTTGAGCACAACAACTTGTTGATGTCATATATTCAGCTTCAACAATGGACAATGCAATTGAGCCTTGCTTCTTGCATATCCATGTAACTAAGTTACCGTTGATAAAGTGACAACTTCCACTTGTGATTTTCCTTTCAACTTTATTACCAGAATAGTTAGCATCATAGAAACTTGTGAATCTAAAACTTTCTCTTCTTTTAAACAAAAGACCATGATTAGAAGTTCCAATAAGATATCCAAAGATGTGTTTCACTTTAGTTAGATGAACTTCCCTCAGTTCTTGTTAAAATCTTGCATATAGACAAACGCTGAACATGATATCAGGTCTGGACGCTGTGAGATAGAGCAACGATCCAATCATTGTTTTGTATTGAGTCCTGTCCACCTTTGTTGATTCCTCTTCCAGTCCAAGGTATGTTGTATGATGCATTGGAGTCTTCATTTCTTTTGCATCGTTCATGTTGAATTTCTTTAATAGTTCTTTCACATACTTGGTTTGGTGAATGTAGATACCATAGGGTGTTTGCTTTATTTGTAATCCAAGAAAGAATTTCAGTTCTCCTATTACACTCATTTCAAAATTTGTCTGCATTAGCTTAGAAAAATATTCACAAAGCATGTCATTAGTACCATCGAAAATGATGTTGTCCACATATACTTGCACTAATAAAAATTGAGAACCATAGCTTTTGCGAAAGTGAGTTGTGTCAACTTTTCCTCATTCAAAGCCATTTTTCAAGAGAAATGAACTTAGTTTTTCATACCAAGCTCTAGGAGCTTGCTTAAGTCCATATAAGGATTTTTTGATTTTAAAAACATAATGAGGAAGAGTTTCACTCTCAAATCTCGAAGGTTGTTCAACATAAACTTCCTCTAGGATTAAACCATTGAGAAATGCACTTTTCACATCCATTTGATATAACTTCATATTGCTATAAGCTGAAAATGAAAGTAAAATTCATGTTGCCTCTAGACGAGCTATAGGTGCCTAAGTATCCATCTAATACCAATTGAAATAAAAATAATCACACCAGACGGGAGTTGAATAGTGTGTTAATCAAAGATAATATATATTTTTTAAACTATTAACATAAATATAGACAAATATGTATATGTATGGTAAGTGGTCCATTGAAGAAAAAACATATTTTAATAAAGTCAAGCCTAATCATCAAAATCCAAGGTAGATGTGAAAAGTGGTCATCTAGACCTAACGAAGTCTTCTTTAAATCTAATCCCATGTTTTCTCTAAAATGTCTCACGAGTCTTTGGTTGACAATCCTAGAAATGAATGCCACTTGTTATGATGATTTTATCTTTTTACTTTTACCTTAGAGTTTAGAGTAGACACCTATATATCTAGAAAGTCCTAAATTGTTGAGTTAGAAATTTTGGTCAAATTGAATCCAAAATTAAGTGAATGACAATAATTATTAAAAAAATCTTTTGCAGAGGATAGTCAAGGTTTCCAAGGACCACTAATGTTCTTTTTTTCTTAATGTTTTTTGTCTTTTTCCATGAGTAGCTAGTTAGACATTGATGTAATTTGAATTATTAATTGTACACTCAACTATACTTGTGTTTTGGTGGATGTGAAGTTGTGAACAACCCAAATCATCAATCCAATCTCAATTTGATTAAGCCACTAACAGGGAGCAAGTTAAAACAATAATTCTTCCTCATACAGTACATACATATTTGTTGTACTTCTACTATGAGTTGTAGTAAGTCACCAATCAAGGTCTTAATTTCTCATTCTTCTTAATTGGTCCATCTACTATTATTGGTTGATAATTTGAGAAATACTTAAGTGCATTTTCAATGATCTTGTTAAATCTATACGTGAATTGAATTTCAGTAACTCACCAAACACCATCAAGATTTATTTAGTGGTACATACTAAGTAGTAAATCAAAGGACTATTGGGCTTAATTCCCCTCATTTAGTGCTTTCATTTAGTGGTGCATCTACAGAACTTAAGTTTCTAACTCAGAAAATTAGTGTTTTGCTTGGTGTTTGTTTTGACCTTCCGATTTCCCTTGTGGATGGTTTTTTCTTAACTGAATCTACCTACCTATCTCTTGCTAATTTAATTCTATCTTTCATTACAACAATCTGCATTTGAAGTCAGTTACAAGATCAACATTAAAATCTTGGTATATGTAGTTACATTGAAATCTTGAGCTATAAACTTTATGATGCATGATTCATTCTGAATCTTTTTTTCCACTCTTTGTTGACACATAAATCTGGCTAAGGGAACCAAAAGACCAGTTAAATTGGTTGTTCTTACTCAAGGTGCTTATGCTTCTCAATTTTCACTCCACTTTTAGTTAATTAAAGGTTTTAAGATAGTGCTTCTCAATCTTTTATGCAATGCACTGAACTATGAACCTTACTCTATTTGTGATGGAACCCTGATTTACGGATCTAATTTTTAGCATGAGCAAACTGGGGAACCAATTCAGGGCTCTATGAAATTGGGGAAAAGAAAAGGAAAAAGCGGAATTAGAGAAGGAGATGGAAAGAACAACGTCACAATCTTGGGAGATTGATAAGTTGAGGATAATTTGCCACAAAGAATAGAATTCTTTGATAAAAACCTAAGGTTTCACACAAGAACCAAGAGAGACACTCTCTTGATTGTGACTAATATGAAATTTCATAAAAAATGCCAACAAAATGTTTTAAAGAGTCTATTTATAACTTCTACTAATAATCCTAAATTAGGCCCAAGGTCTAATAACTAATCTAATAATTAAAAACTTAAAAATAACAATAAAAAAAGGTAGCAACCCATTACAAGTCCAAAAATAGGCCCAAAAATATAATTAAAAAACGAAAATAAATCTTATTCTAAAAGTTGGCTAAAATAAACGAACTTCACTTCTTCTTCTCTTTCTTCCATGAGAGAATTTAGTCTCTTGCTAAGCTCTTCTTGAAATCTCTTACTCCTTGCTCAAGTGATTTGTCCATCCATGTTGAGCCCACCTAAGCCAAACTCTTTCTCCTTGGATAGTCCTCTATCATAACCTCCTTGTTGGGAAGAATTCGGCCTCGAATTGATGTCAAATGTACCTACATCACAAAGAGTCAAGTCAGTAACATTAAAAGTGTTGCTCAAACCATAGTCAAGTGGTAAGACAATTTTATATGCATTATAGTTGATGTGCTTTAAAACATGAAAATGATCATCTCCCTCTTTTTGAAGTTAACTTATTCTTGCTCAAGTGAATCCAAACCCAATCACCCGATTTGATAACCATTTTCTTTCTCCCCTTATTGGAATATCTAGCATATTGTTCAATCCTTTTCTCAATTTGTGCTTTCCCTTTCTCATGAAACTCTTAACAAAATTGGCTTTAGAAAGCCCATCCCTATTCATCATAGCAAAGGTGTTAGGCAAAGGTAACAAGTTAAGAGGGGACAATGGATTAGAACCATAAACTACCTCAAAAGGAGAATAAGTAGTAGAGTTTACTACCATATTATAAGAAAATTCAGCATGGGGTAGGCATTCCTCCCAGGCTTCCAAATTCTTACCTACCACGTACCTTAGAAGTTGAGATAGAGTTTGATTTACCAAGATGATGGGCATAACACATGGGCTCAAGATTTCTCTCACCCATCCTTTTTCCATCAAGCTTTCCACTTGCCTTTGGATCTCTTTTGTCTCTTCCAGATTTCTTCTATATGCTAGCTTATTAGGTAAGGAAGCTTCTGGAATGAGATTAATTTGGTGCTCTATCCCTCTCAAAGGAGGTAACCCATGAGGGTTGTCTTTGGGGAAGACATCCCCCAACTTCTTCAATAATTCTTCCGCACCTATAGGCAAAGAACTAGCGATAAAAGACAAATAATAATCATGAGGCATTAGTAAATACATAGGTTTCCTAGCTAACACCACTCTCTTCACCTCTTTTTCTCTCACGAACAAGCTCTATATTTTTCTCTCTTGATTTTCATCTTTTTTTTTTAGTTTCACTCCTTTTTTTTTATCTCCACTATTTTCTTTCTTTTCTCTCTTTTCATGTTTCTCTCTTTTCATCAATTTTGTTTTTCTCTTCTTTTCTCTCTTGTTCTCTTTTCACTCTCATTTTTATTTGATTCTCACAAACCTCACTTGGAGACAAAGATTTAAGGGTAACCTTTTGCCCTTTATGTACAATGAAATTTTTTTTGTGACACCATTGTGAACAACATCCCTATCATACTGCCAAGGCGTTCCAAGTAAGAGATGGCTAGCCTCTAAAGAGACTACATCAAACAATATCTCATCAACATATTTTCCAATGGAGAAACATATCAAAACTTGTCTATCTACAACTAGCTCCCCATTCTCACTCAACTATTGTAGTTTGTAAGGCCTAGGGTGAGGGGAAGTTTTCAAAGCAAGCTTTTCAATCAATCTTTGGCTAGCTACATTAGTGCAACTACCCCCATCAATAACCAAAGAGCATATCTTCCTCATGATCATGCACCTAGTATGAAAAATGTTCTCCCTTTGAGTTTCGTCTCTATCCTTACACACACTCCCCATTAACCTCCTAACCATCAAAAGATCACCTTCCAGGGGCTGTACATCACATTCACTTTCACTCTCACTAGAACAACTAGAAGAGCTAGAAGAAGATGCACTAGTGATATCCCCATTACCCAACACAACCATAGTCCTTTTGTTAGGAAATTGGGAGGCAATATGACCCTTTCCTAAATACTTAAAACATCTAATAGAACTCACCTTTAAAGAAGTGGGAGTAGGGTTAGAATTATTTTTACCAAGGGCAATACTTTTTTCATGAGATTTGAATGAAAATCCTCCTTCCTTCTTGAAGGTCTCCTTATCTTTCCAAGTTGAAGAGCTGATCACCCCCCATTGCAGTTACTTTTTGTGCATTTATGTCTTGAGGAAATTTCAATGGGGGTTTATCGGAAAGCGCATCGAATCGTCAAGTATTTAAAATTTGAAACGGATGAATCCGAGTATTGAACACAGGGAACTAATGTTAGCCTGAATTAAGTTCAAAATTGAAGCATTGTTGAGAGAACATGTATGAGTGATAATTTCAAATAGAATTTAAACTAAACTTCTATGCTAAAAACTATAAAGTGCAAGGTAAACAAAATGACAACTGTATGTAGATATGTTGGGTCTTTCTAACAAACAAGCTGATGGATAGAAATATATTTTTCTAATCAATCAAGCTCTTGTGTTCTATGTTGTGGCCTAAATTACTAAACCCTCGATCGCTCGTCAGGATGAATATCCAAGCTTCATTCGCAGATCCCTCATTTAAGACTCCACCCAATTTAGACATCCCTCCTAGGTTTAGACTAACTTAAACTGAGTTTCATCTGCAGATCCCTCATGTAAGACTAAACTCAGCTTAAGTAACTTATGAAAGTGTAGCCTAATTTAGCCTAAGCTTTGTCTGCAGATCCCTCATGTAAGACTAGGCCTAAACTAAACAACATTATTGTAACAACATAATTAAAACCAAAACTTAACCCGCATATCCCTCATGTAAGATTAAGTTTCGATCCTGCTTTAATCAAGTTCTAAGGCAACAATACATTTCCCAATGCTAAAGTCACCTAACTGTGCACACAAATGAGTGATCAGACCAAAAGCATACAAACATTAAGCATTGAAGGAAACATTGAACACAAAAAACATAATCAATTAGATATTAGGTATTTACATCAGCTATTCATTAGAAATTCCCAACTAGTGTGTTTAGCCAGCCATTACAAAGAAACCCTAACAATAAATGAGATTAAAGGCAGAGAATGATAGTTCCTTACACAAGAAGGGGGATTCCTCCTCCTCATCTCATCTCACACTCACTCTCTACTTAATAATCTCTAAAATGACAAAACCTAGGCTTCAATGCACAAGCTACTCCCCTTTTCTGCTTCTAAGGCTCTTTTCCCCAAATAGGCCTGTGGTTGCACTAGAATTCTGTGCCCTGGCCATTCTGTAGAAGCTGTCCTAAAAGGTGTTGTAAAATATGTAAAAGTTGTACCCTAATTATGCACAAGACAAGTTTTAAATAGGCTCTAAAATCGCGACGCTGCGCTTAGCGCCACCATCGCGCTTAGCGCGAGTAAGTGGAATTGGGCTTAGTGCCAGTCTCTAGCTTAGCCTGACTGAAAGCACCTGCTGTGCTTAGCGCACTGATCTCGCGCTTAGAGAGTGACTTTGATGTTGATGCTCTGCCAGATTCTCCTTTGCGCTAAGCATGCTGAATCTGCGCTTAGTGGTGAATATGCACTTAGCCCAACTGCAACATTTTGCAATTCAAAACTTAGCCTCTTTTTCACCTGAAAATGCACAGATTTCATCATTAAATCCAATGGAAATGTTCTAGAGACAGCGTTAACCATAAAATAAGATTTATTTATAAAATTTACTCCAAAATAACCATAAATTAGGGAATTATACAAGCTTTGGAAAATAATTTCTATACAAAAGTTAGTCGTATAAAGCGATTAACAACTCCCCCAAATTTACAGTTTTGTTTGTCCTCAAGCAAAGAAAGAACAGTTTATTTGTTCTCAAGTGACAAAGAGAGTGGCCAATCAAAAGAAAATGGTGTTTGGTTCATCAAAGATATCAACCATATGAATTGAATATCATGAAATGCTTAAATCAATCACTTCTCACAAGCATGCAATTTTTCAAAGATAGGAGCACAAGTATTAGATTCACAGCTGAAATAAGCTAGTAAGCATGACAGAAATCAAGGAAGGATTATCAACCAAAACCTCACAGTCATTGTTTCACTCAAACTCAAGTGTTTAGGCTTATTCCATCATAAACAACCAACACAAGTTCTAACTCTATATATATATATATATATATATATATATATATATATATATATATATATATATATATATATATATATATATATATATATATATACCTTGTAAATTCATATAAAATATTTGATAATTAAATATTCTGTTAAATAATATTTGTTTTATGCATGTCAAATTTTTATACTAAAAATGAATTTAAATTTATTTACTTAATATATTTATTATAAAATAATATTTTAAGTCTATGTTTAATAACTTTATATGCAAAAAATATATCTATATTCTTTATATCTATATATTATAGGAAAAGAAACTCATTCATATAAAAGTGTCAATCTTCTTACATATGTTTTAGTTTCCTCCTAAATTAATCTCTCTCTTCCTTTCAATTTTTTTTTTAAACTTTTTTTCCTTCCTATTTTTACTTTTAGGACTTCATATAGATTAAAAAGACAAATAATCTTTGTCATTCTATGGGTAAAAATACATTTATAATTTATTATATCATGGTAATATTATATATTAATTATGCATTATATTAGAGTCGGCTAGGCCAACTTTAAAATGAAACATTAATTAAAAATGTATTTATGTGGCTTGGCGGCTCTAAATGAAATAAAATAATATTTTTAAATTTTTTTCTTGTAGAGTTGTCTGAGCCGACACATTGTTACTATGAGTTTCATTTGTAAGAATCAATTTAGCCGACTCTAAATTGTGTCAGCATCCATATTAACCCTAAGATGCTTAGCTTCAAAGGTTTTAGCAACGATGCCATCAATTCCAATGCATGACGCTTTTTCACTTAAAAGCGTTCACTTTTGTAATTTAGAGTCGTCTTTTGGACCAGTTTTCTTGTTGTGAGACAGTATCAAATATCACTTAGATGGTGCTCCCAATCAATGATGCTCATGACAAAAGTCAAGTCCAATGATCAGCTGAGATTCTTCTAATTGCATTGTAACCCCTTCCCCTCTCTTTTATATAAGATGTCAATATAATTGCAAAATCATCCTTATATAGAAGACTCTCTTAACATTACAATACTTAGGATCTCTGAAATGTTTGTAAGAAGAAAAAGCAATAATGAAAACTATGGTTAAGACTGTAGGATACATATTGTAAAGCCATATTGTTGTAAAAAAAGCATTTGAATGGAGCTAGCTAGCGTCACTAAGTCTCTTGGCTTTATTTATACTTAAATGCAATACGTTATGGCCAACCTAAATCCTTATCTTATGGAGCAGTTTAATTGGTGATCGAACGTGAAAACGAAAGGGTGGTTGTGTTTATGTGTCTTTTTGCATTATTCTTTTGTATTTCCACACGCAAACTTTCTGAGCTAACGGCCGGGTCTGGCCGTACGCTAATTCCAAAATCACAAATTTTGTCATGGTAATGCATTCCTTTTCCATATTCATGATTGATGCGAGAATTAGCGAGTCAAAATTTCTTTAGTAAGAGAGTAGAGGAATTGTGCAAAAGATTATAGTCCTGATTGCTATAGTAGCATAAGATCAAATAAAAGAGATATTAATACAAATCTTATTTATAATTCTGCCCTGTCACTACTAAAGATGATGCTAGCTTGATGCTTTATTTTACAGAAAATACAAATACAATCATAAGAAATAAAGAAAATCAAACTGAACAATTTGCAATTTTTTTCGTCTATGAAGAAGAACTAATTATTATTTCAAGTCACAAATTTATGATGGAAAATAAACTAAAAATAAAAAAAATCATTAGAATGAATCAATCAATCAAAGGGGAAAAAAAAAAAACGAATGAAAAAATCTGTGTATCTGTGTAGGCGATCCATTAGTTGATTATCTTAAACGACATTCAATCATTCTTCTACCAGGAAAGTGGATATGTCAAGCTGCAAAATATAAAAAGATGATGTCAGGTTACCTACGGAAACGAAGTTGCATGCTTTTCTTCTTCTTTTTTTTTTTATTAACGAGATGCATGCATATGCACATAACAATAAGAGCAAGGCAAATCAGTTGAGAATAAAACGTACTCTAGAATCTCTTTCCAGTAAGAACCGCTTGATTCATCGTCATCAATAAGGAACTTCTCCCAAGCCTCAAAGGTTGTGGAAGGTGACTGGGTGGACATTCGTGCTGCGTTGTAGTTGAAATCCATTTGGTTGAAGGTGCTTGACCTTGGACCGGATGCAACTAATGCAGGAAGTAAGTTTTCTGCTTGATTTTCTGGAAAAGTGTTGATGCTTTGGTTATAACCAAGAAATTCTTGATTAGTTTCATTTTCTTTTTCAGTCCGTGATTTGAAGACACTTGAGTCACTGTATGTTTGAGACAGAAACAGGCCAGAATTGTTACCTACAGGGTTTGCATATTCTAGACCTCTCAAAATTGAATCTTTGTCTGGTAGGATGTTTGTCCCATTGAGAAATGTATCAAGTGGGTTGAGAATTTGATTTCCTAAGAGGTAAGGGTTACCTATGTTAACCAATGAAGTGCCGTTAAATAGTTGTAACATGTTTTGTAGCAGTTGTAGTTTGGCTATTTGAGTGACATCTGCTTGTAAACCCAGAGGATTTGTCCAGGGACTCGTTGATGTGCCCAAATTTGACAAGCCAAGCAACTGGGAAAGATTCAAGAGGTGATTGAAGTCAGTTCTAGGCTTGTGAGTTTCTGGGTCAATACCCATCTGGAGAAGCTTTTTTCTTAAGTTGGTGTTCCAATAATTCTTGATCTCATTATCGGTTCTCCCTGGAAGATGGGTAGCAATCTTTGCCCACCTAGAAATTACCACATCAAAAGGATTAGGGTTTCAATTTATTAATTTGCATAGCAACACAAGCAAGGAAACATACACACAAACATCAAAAGAAATTCGTTGCAATTTGTAAAGCATCACAACACAAGCAAGCAAGGCACATGCATGATGCATACTTGTTTCCAATAACTGAATGAAGGTTGATGATCAATTGCTCCTCTTCTTCAGTGAATTTCCCTCTCTTAATATCTGGTCTTAGATAGTTTTCCCACCTTAACCTGCAGCTTTTCCCGCACCTATTTAGACCTGCATGCTTTGGAAGGGTTCTCCACGTTCCCCTTCCATGTTTGCTAATATAATCCATTAGCTTTTCATCTTCTTCCGGTGTCCATGGCCCTTTCTTAACACCACTCTCGTTACAGCAAGGTGGCCTACCCATTATACAAAGGCACAACAAATTTCTAAGGAAAAAAAAAAAAAACAACAGGTGCACGATGTCAGGAGAGGTTGGAAAGGTCTAGGTGTGCACATGTGCTTTTATAGGTGTTTGGAGCCTGCAAACTATGAAACGAGGTCATGCATTACCTTATTCAATTTCTTTTTAAATTTCATTTATGTAGTTGAGAATATAAAAAGAAAACACAGTGAAAAAAATAGTGATTATTATTTTGGCATTTATTAGAATATTCTGTAACTAGACTAATTTTGTTACACATTACAATATCTAGCTGGTCACGTGAGCTAATTAATGGACATAAATTTTAAGAAATATTATTTACTATCAAATTTCTTTTAGTCTCTATTTGATATAGAGAAAAAAATATAAAATAATAATAAAAATAAGTAACAAATAAAATGACAGATAAAGTTATTTGATGAAAGAGAAATATAAAAGAGATTAGAAAAAATATAAAGAAATAAGTAAAAATAGGTAAAAAAATAATACAGGTGGACCTCAACATTTTTAAATTTATTTCTCACTTTTATCATTTCTACCCAACAGCACTCATTTCTAGGTTTTTCCTTCGAAGCATTTTGTGAGTATAATGTATTGGTGCATTTTGTGAATTGGCATAAAATGAGTGCTCCACGTATTACTTTTTTCCACGTCATCCCTTGGCCCTCTTTCAGTATTTTAACGATTATAGAAGGATATCTTAATTAGGAATTTGTTAAAAGTTTTATTATTATTAACATTTTTTACAGCTAAATTCATTTATTTTGCATTTAAGTTTTATTTCAATTCTGGAATCCCTAATTTTGGGTAACCTCTGTCCCTTCCCCCTTCTAACTACGCTTAGGGTTCATATGAGGAACCAAGGCCTTCATCCCTGTGTAGCTTCGAGTATGGTTAATGATGGTGGCCTCGTGTTGAATTGTTAACTTCAGCTAATAGTGTTCCCTTTTTCATTTAAGGTCGAGTGTCGTTTGTTGTCGAAGCATTTGTTGATATACTCATAAGTGTGATCGAATCATCAGAGTCCGAAGCACTTCGCCGTAGGTATTATCCCTCACCATTGTTGTTTCGATGCCAATTATCCCTCACCATTGTTGTTTCGATGCCAATTCCATAGCATGAAATGTTCACTCTCTCCATTCGGCACTTCTATGATCTTCTGAAATAGTTATCATTGTCGTGTGGATGTTCGCTAGAGTGACAAGCATTGTTCAAAGAAATACAAGTGAATGGATGTCTTTCATATTAGGTTGTTAGAAAAAACGTAACATTCGTTTGTGTATTGATAAGTGTCATAATTTAGTTATTTTTTGGATTAAAATGTTAGTACTTATTAATCTTTTTGTTTAATTATGGAAGATTCATTCATGATTCTGTAAGTTTTGATAGTTGTTTGTTGGATTTAGAAATCAAGTTAAAAGAAAGGGCAAAATGGTTATTTTTTCAAGATTTCAAACATCCATTCGTCTAAGTAAGAAATTCGCCTGGGCGAATTGGCCTACACCTCTTGACTCTTTTCTATACATAGTCATGCAAAGGTTGGAGAAAAGACACACCAGAACTAGAGAAAAATGTGAGAAACACCACAGAAGGAAGAAGTTAGTGGAAAGTAAAACTCGGGCGCTACAGAGTTGTGACTGTGGATCGCATTCTTCGTCATTTCTCATGTTGATCTTGTGTTTTATACAATGATCGGTTAGTTTCTCCAAAGGATTGGATGTAATCTTCGTACCTTTATGTATCTCTTTTGATATTTTATATATGTATGAATCTTTTCTACTCATTATTGGTGGTATTTTATCACTAGTTTCATGAAATTGGATTTTAAGTTTGACTGAGAAGTATTCTTAAAATTTGAACTGAATGAATTTATTCTTTACGTTACGTTTCTATGAATATAGCATAACGTTTTGATTGCAAATAGCACGAGATTATGATTGTAATGTTGGAATATTTACTTCATATGTGAGGGATCAATATTCGATAAATATTCTTAGGATTCTCACGTGTGAGGGATCGATTTGGGATAATTTAATGTGTGCATCAGTAATGCTAGAAAATGATTCATATATGTTAATCTTATTAGGATACTGAGGATATGAACAATAAAATTCAATCCTACATTTTTTTGAATTAATTAAATTTATTATTATTGTTTCCATATTTTTACGTATTTCCAACGTAATAAATTCCGTTATTTCTATTATTCCGTTACTTTAGTTATTTTTCGTTAGTTGAACAAACCATGATACTTTGATTCAACTTGTACATAACTATTGAATTGTTTACTTTTTATTTGGAGGAATTGAGTAACTCAAGTCCCTGTGGAGATTATCTCTTTTTGTAAATTTGTAACCTGTGATGACATTGGCACACTTGCGAATAGTCTAACATGTTTATGGCGTCGTTGCCAGGGACTTGAGTTACCCACTTAGTTCTTTCGAATTTAAATTTTCAATTAGATATGATATTTTCCTTACTTATGTAAATATTTCTTTTATTTTGATTTTGTATAAATTCTCTCTCGTTATATTTTCACTAACCTTTCGGTGCTTACCAGTTTGTAGTGTGTTCTTTTTCCTTTATCCGAGGTAAATTTCTTGCAGATAAATCCCCATTTGATCCGGAAATTACCAAGATTGAACGGAAGAACATGAAGAAAAAGAAACAAGCAACCACTAAGCCACCGTGTTAATCTTTTTTTATTGATTCTGCTTCACCAGAAAAGCCACTTGTAGTTGATAGTATGGCAGGAAGAGGAGGAAAAGGAAATAGACCACCAAGGAGGACTTTTGGTGGCTGTACTTATCAACAAGGACCAAAGCATTACAATAGCATATCCATTCCTCCTTTCAGCAACAAGGTTGTGGAGTTGAAGCTCGCACTACTTAATCTGATTGCCTCACACCCTTTTGCTGGAATGGATCATGAGGATCCATACACACATTTGTTGGACAAGTGGCCTCAGAAATTTTAAGAAGGGGGGTTGAATTAAGATTTCATTGACTATTCCTAATTGAAAATTTCCCTTACTTAAATATTCCCTAGATTCAATTATTTCTTTAATTATAAGTTACTCTAAAAATAAATAAGGAGAAGTAACTTTAAATAAATATAAACACAACAGAAAGTAAAAGAGATTAAGGGAAGAGAGAATGCAAAACCGGATTTATACTGGTTCGGCCACAACCCGTGCCTACGTCCAGTCCCTAAGCAACCCGCTTGAGATTTACACTATCCTTGTAAAATCATTTACAAGCAATGAACCACAAAGGACTTCCCTCCTTTGTGTTTGGTGATTACAACCAAGAAGTTATTCCGACTTCTTGCAATGAACCCCAAGGAACATTGGTCCCTTGTGTCCAGTGATAACAACTAAGAATTTATACCCACTTCTTGCAATGAACCCAGAAGACGTTGGTCTTTTGTGTCCAGTGATCAACCAAGAAGCAAATCCTGCTTCTTGCAATGAACCCAAGGAACGTTGGTCCCTCGTGTTCAGTGTTTGTAACCAAGAATACCTTCTCTTGAAAACAGTCACCAATAGTAGGTCTCTTGAAAAGCTTTTTGTAAGAATGGAGGAAAGGAAGAAAATATAATAGCACAAGTTTTTTCCCAATGAACTTTTCTTGACAAAGCAAGTGTTGAACAAAAACTTTTAGAAAGATGTTCAGTTGAAATTCGTGCCATGGTCACATATTTATAATCATTTGATGGCTCTTGAAGAAACCATGTTAAAAGTTGTGACCTTTGGCAATTTCTTCAAAACCAGTCACTTTAAAAAAGTTGTGACTTTTGACAATTTCTTCAAAAAACCAGTCACTTTAAAAATTGTGACTCTTGGCAATTTTCCAAAGGTTGTGACTCTTCATGTTGAGGTTTGAAATCCAACGTTCAAAAACCACTAGTAATCGATTACACTATTTTGAAAATATTTTGTCACAAGTTGTGACTCTTGAGATTTGAAATTCAATGTTCAAAAACATTGGTAATCGATTACTACTTTGTAAAACAGTTATAAATCTGTTTTGGGCTTCTAGTAATCGATTACTGCCTTATTGTAATCGATTACGAGAGAGAAAAAACTCTGGTAAAATATTTTTCTTTGAAAAATTCTTTTGGACAAATTGTGTTATTCAATCTTTTCTTTGAAAAAATTATTTTTATACTTATCTTGATGCTTTTCTTGAGGTTCTTGCATATCTTGAGTCTTCTCTTGAATCTTCACTTGAATCTTGATTCTTGATTGAATGATTCTTTAATTCTTGAAACCTGCTTGAATCTTGATTCTTGACTTGAGTCTTTGGCATCATCAAAATAAGCTTGGAAGCTTTGCTTCCACAATCTCTCCCTTTTTGATGATGACAAACCTGAAATCAAGAGAATACATGCAAGATTTGTTCTATCGTTCACTCATCTCTTTCTCCCCCTTTCTTTTTGAATTCATGCTTAATTTAAAACTTAGTAAATATAATATCTTGATTTCTAAAATACCCATTTTTCTCTCCCCCTTTGACAACATCAAAAAGCCAAAGTGCGTGAAAAAAATAAAATCATACATAAATAATTTTAAAACATACACAAAACATAATAACACATTCATAAATTTCAGTCATAGTCATATATCAACAAAATAACCAAGTTTAAACACATCAACTTAATAACCAAGTTCAGTCATAATCAACTAAGTACCAAATAAGTAAACTAGGTAACCAAGTTCAGAAAATAAACAACTAACATAAAGTCATAAGACATAGCCAAATACACGACTTAAAATTTAATAATAATCTAAATCTATGAAGGTAGTGGTGGAAGGTCGAAGCACTGATGGCTGAAACTCACATCCTCCTCAAGCTGAGTGATGCGTGTATCCATTCTTGCAAATCGTGCATCAATGGCATCAATGCAACTGTCCAAGGAGTCAAAACGCTCACCAGCGAAGGTGTGGAGACCATCCAACTTGTCTAGAATGTTTTGCATAAGGGATGAAGAGTCATCCATCTGAGGAGGAGGAGAAGGAGAGCGATCATCTGCTGCTTGTGGCTGAGCATCCTTCTTCACCCAAGAACCATCCCTCTTTTTGCGGTATCCAAAAGAGGAAACCGCACCAGCACCGATAGAAAAAGATATCTTGACTTGAACAAAGGGCTCAGAGTCAAGAGGAACATTAAAATGATGCAAAAATAGAATGATCAAATGGGGATAAGGAAGAGGAGTGTTTGATCGCAATGCCTTATGCATGCGATATCTGACAAGGTGGGCTCAGTCAATTTGACGATCGGTAAGTAAAACCCACATAACAACCAAGTCTTCCTCAAAAACCTGAGCAAGGTTAGATGACCGAGGAAGAAGGATACGCACAATCAGATAGTGCATGATGCGGCATTCAAATGCCAATGATCCGACAAGTAATCTACCGGTCATATTCGCTTGATTGGTGCAAACCAACCTGCGGGCATCATGACTGGAGAAATCAAACTTCCAGTCCTCATCAATGGTGCCCTCAAATGGTACACCGTCACTAGAAAATTGGGTTAACTCAAAGAAAAGGGATTCATCAATAACCATTTTAATCCCATATACCTCAGAAACTAAAGTACCCTCCTGAATTTCTAAATTTGAATAAAAAGCTCTAACTAATTCAGGATAGAAAAGAAGTTTCATAGACATGAATTGGATTAACCCAGAGTTCTGAAATGCTTGAAAACAGTCAAACATTTCATCATCAAAGAACTTCAAGTCAAGAAACTTAGGGTCTAGTATAGAACGAGAGGAGAGAAAGGAAGTGTACTGGATACGTTGTTCTTTCAAAGAAAATAATGTGGAAGATGAAATGAAGGGAGGAATTGGTGTTGTCTGCGTTTCTATCATTTCAAATTTATAGGAGAAGACATGCTGTAATCGATTACATAGTTCTTGTAATCGATTACCAGAACTAATACTTTATATGTAATTGATTACATGGAAATTATAATCGATTACAAGAAGTTTGTTCTACTGTAATCGATTACTCATAGTAGTAATCGATTACCAAAGAACTAAACACTAAATACTAAGTATCAAATAACAATCAACACATATCAAAACTTAAATCTAAGTAACAAAAAATAGTTATGAACACATACATGGTAACTCATTACTTATTTCAATTTTTTTAACATATCAATATAATTTTAACAGAATCCAATCATGTCAAATCATACATAATCATTTCAAGCATAATCAACTTAAAAAAAATTCAACCAATCATGTATATTCAAATCTTTTAAACTAAATATAGTTAATTAAACATTGTAAAAACACAATCAAACAATTTCAACAATTATTTTCTATTAGGCACAATAATAACTTAACTGAAATACTAATCATACCTTAATTCATAGAGATAGTTTAGATATTACCTCTTTTGAGATTTTACTGATAGTGTTGTCAAGAAGATGTTTTAAGAGACAATCTACACTTTTTCATAGTCATCCTCCTCACTTTCATAGTTCTTTTTTAAGAGGTTGATTTCTTCTTTCTCAGAACCTTCAGATGAATCATTATCGTCCCAAGCAATGTAGGCTTTCTTAGCTTTCCTTTCTCCATAATTTTTCTTTTCAGTTTTTTCAGTCCATTGCTCATTTGTTGGACAATTTTCCTTTAGATGTCCAGGTGATTGCACTTGTAACATTTTAGAGTTGGACAAGTCTCTTGTGATCCCTTATTTTGATTGAAATTTTGTCGTCTTTGATTTCTTCTTGTTTTGACGAATTTGTGAAATCTTTTCACAAACATAGAGAAATCTTCTTCATCATCCGAGTCCTCATTATCAATATCTTCTTGGAAAGAGGATGAGGCTTTAAGTGCTATTCCCCTTTTTCTTTTGTCACTTTCTTCATTTTGATTGAGTCTTTACAATTCCATCTCATGTTCCTGCAACTTTCTAAATAATGTGGCAAGAGACATACTAGATAGATCTTTAGATTCAGTAATGGCAGTTACCTTTGGCTGCTATTCTCTATTTAGACATCTTAGAACTTTATTTATTAAATCCTCATTTGGAAATGTTTTTCCTAGTGACGCAAGATGATTAACTATGTGAGTGAATCTTTTCTGCATATCTTGTATGTTTTCATCCTAAATAGTTCATATTCATAGGTTAGACTATTAATCCTAGATCTCTTAACATCAGTTGTGCCCTCATGTGTGAGTTGAAGTGTGTCCCACATCTCCTTGGCATTTGTACAGTTTGAGACTCTAAAATATTCATCTATTCCTAGGGCTGAAATAATGATATTTTTGGCTTTAAGATTATATTAAATTCTTCTTCTATCTTCTTCGAACCATTTATCTCTAGGTTTTTCTATTGTTGTACTTCCACTTGTTGAACTTCCATCTACTATGGTGAGTACATAAGGTCCTATTTCTATGGCTTCTCAAATGTTTAAATCTATTGCTTCAATGAAGATTTGCATACGGGTTTTCCAATAGTGGTAACCCTCTCCAATAAAGATAGGAGACCTATTGATGGAATTTCCTTCTGGGAATAAGAAATTTGCTTAGGCCATATTTCTTGAAGTTTCTAAACTTTCTACAAGAAACCTGACTTTGATACTTCTTGTTGGACAAGTGGCCTCAGAAATTTTAAGAAGAGGGGATTGAATTAAGATTTCGTTGACTATTCCTAATTGAAAATTTACCTTTCTTAAATATTCCCTAGATTCAATTATTTCTTTAATTATAAGTTACTCGAATAATAAATAAGGAGAAGTAACTTTAAAGAAATATAAACACAATATAAAGTAAAAGAGATTAAGGGAAGAGAGAATGCAAAACCGGATTTATACTGGTTCGGCCATAACCCATGCCTATGTCCAGTCCCCAAGCAACCCGCTTGGGATTTCCACTATCCTTGTAAAATCCTTTACAAGCAATGAACCACAAAGGACTTCCCTCCTTTGTGTTCAGTGATTACAACCAAGAAGTTATTCCGACTTCTTGAAATGAACCCCAAGGAACGTTGGTTCCTTGTGTCCAGTGATAACAACCAAGAAGTTATATCCACTTCTTGCAATGAACCCAAAATACGTTAGTCTTTTGTGTCCAGTGATCAACCAAGAAGCAAATCCTGCTTCTTGCAATGAACCCAAGGAACGTTGGTCCTTTGTGTTCAGTGTTTGTAACCAAGAAGACCTTCTCTTGAAAACAGTCACCAAGAGTAGGTCTCTTGAAAAGTTTTTTGTAAGAATGGAGGAGAGAAAGAAAATAGAATAACACAAGTTTTTGCCTAATGAACTTTTCTTGGCAAAGCAAGTGTTGAACAAAAACTTTTAGAAAGATGTTCAGAATCATCATTATTGAAATTCGTGCCATGGTCACATATTTATAGCCATTTGATGGCTGTTGAAGAAACCATGTTAAAAGTTGTGACCTTTGGCAATTTCTTCAAAACCAGTCACTTTAAAAAAGTTGTGACTCTTGGCAATTTCTTCAAAAAACCAGTTACTTTAAAAGTTGTAACTCTTGGCAATTTTTCAAAACCAGTCACTGGTAATCGATTATCATAATGGTGTAATCGATTACACAGTTTATTTTATCAAAGGTTGTGACTCTTCATGTTGAGGTTTGAAATCCAATTTTCAAAAGCCACTGGTAATCGATTACAAATATTGTGTAATCAATTACACTATTTTGAACATATTTTGTCACAAGTTGTGACTCTTGAGATTTGAAATTCAACGTTCAAAAACATTGGTAATCGATTACATGCCCATGGTAATCGATTACTACTTTGTAAAACAGTTATAAAACTGTTTTGGGCTTCTGGTAATCGATTACTAGAGAGTAATAACTCTGGTAAAAGATTTTTCTTTGAAAAATTCTTTTGAACAAATTGTGTTATTCAATCTTTTCTTTGAAAAATTCTTTTTATACTTATCTTGATGCTTTTCTTGAGGTTCTTGCATATCTTGAGTCTTCTCTTGAATCTTCACTTGAATCTTGATTCTTGACTTGAGTCTTTGTCATCATCAAAATAAGCTTGGAAGCTTTGCTTCCACAATATTTGTCTACCTTCATGGACTTGTGTAGTACTATGGGAGCTTCTGATGAAGATGTTGAAGTTTTCTACCTCAGAGCTTTCCCATTCTCCTTGGTAGGTAAGGGAAAGACATGGCTCCAATCACATATAAAAAAAGCCCCAACACTTGGGAAAAGGTGGAGGAAAAATTCATTGCAAGGTTTTTTCCTTTGTCTAGATTCCTTAGGGCAAAATCTACCATTGCTACTTTTTTCCCATGGGTCTAATGAACCTCTCTATGAAATATGGGAGAGATTCAAAGTTTTGTTGCGGAGGTGCCCGCGAAGGTGCCCAAACCATAATTTTGATGATGCTGCACAACTACATATTTTCTACAGTGGTTTGAAACCTTAGACAAAGATGATTCTTGATGGCTTAGTTGGAGGTACTATGATGTCTAAGATCCCGAAGGAAGCAATTGTAATCATTGACTCCATTACAGCCAGTGATTATTAAAGTCACCATGATAGAACTCCGATTCAAAGAAAAGGTATAATGGAGCTAGATACCCAAAATGCAATTCTGGCTCAAAATAAACTCCTTACTTAACAAATAACGGCCTTAACCAAGCATATAGGCCAACTTCCTCAACAATATCAACAAGGTGGATCACAGAAAACACACCAAGCACATCAAGTTCAACAAGTTTTGAGATGTGACTTTTGTGGTGGTGACCATTAGAATGGCCACTATTCAACACCTGGTGATTGTCAACAGGAAGAGGAGGCCCATTATTTGCAGAATCAAGCCAGACCTTAGCAAAACTTCCAAGGAAACTACCAAGGCTACAGAGGTGGCTTAGGTTTCAATCAGCCTTATGACTGGAGACCACAAAATAATAATGCATATTTTGGTCCCACTAATACTTCTTTTGCAGGTCCTTCTAACAACACTTATGTAGGTTCTTCAAATAAGGGTCCACAACAACCGCAAGGTCAGCCAGATAGAATGCCAAAGATGAAAGATACTCTAACATAGTTTATGCAAGTGTCCATCTCAAACCAGAAGAACACTAATGCTTCCATTAAAAATTTATAAATTCAGGTTGAACAACTGGCAAAACAACTATCTGAGCATGGAAGTGGATCTTTTTAAGCAAACACACAGGTTAACCCAAAGAAACAATGTAATTCAATTACAACAAGGTAGGGGACTATGGTTGGTTTGAAGGATAACGGTGAGAAAAAGAATAAAGAAAGAGTTGAAAAAGAAAAGGAAAAAAAAATGATGAAGTGGTGACTAGTGAAAAAGTGGAAGAGAAAGTGGTAAGTGAAGAAGAGAAGTAGGAATCAAAGAAACAAGCCACTAAGAAAGGTAAAGTTGTAGTAAACCATCCACCAATTGAGCATCTTCCTTATCTGCATGTTCCATCAAAGAAAGATAAGGAAAGACAATACAAGCGTTTCTTAGATGCTTGTTGTTGTGTGTTGAGTGTGTGAGCAGGTCGTGTAGAGTTGTTCGATGAAACCTATATTTATATTAGTTGAGTGAAGGTGCTTTTCCTTGTTTGTAGGGGTTGTTGTAACCATATAGATAATTCTCGGCTTATAGACAATATCCGGGAGCTTAAAAATAATGTTAGAGATAAACATTTGAATTATAGATAAAGGTAGAAGATAATCATACCTTGTAGATAATGTGACATTATAGATGATTTAATATCCGCCAATAGATAAGATATTAAAATACATTTATTAGTTAGGTTAGAGATAACTTGTTTGTTGGGGAGCCCCACTGCTAAGGCTTAGGCGTATGTGCTCCTATAGTAGAACTAACGTGAAAGGTTGAGATGTGTCTATAAGTGTCAAATAGGATGTCACATAGGTTTTGTGGATCTGGACAGTACAAAAATAAATTTTTTAATATCCACACATCTCTGTGTTGAATATATGATTTGACAACAATAAAAATATCATTAAATATATGATACTTTTATAAAATCTTGATGTTAATTTTTCAATACAAAATAATGTAATATACATTTTACATAATGCACTACTAAAAAAAACCTCCTTCATCTAAAATTTTAAAAAGTTAATATAAATTTTATTTTAATTATCAAAAAAGATTAATTCATTTTAGCTGATATAATTAATTAAATTGATTCTTAATTATTAGTTTACTTTAACAAATTTCAATTATTAGTTTACTTTGACTTTTTAACAATTTTACATGCAAGTGACTAATTTGTATTTTTGTATTTTTTATATTTTGTAGTGGTTTATTAATGAAACATCATTAAATATGGAGACCATAAAAATAATTCTCAAGAAATGGATAATACATACTTTTTAAAAGTTAACAACAAGAAAGGTTTAGAAGAGGAATTAATATATTGTATAAATGTTCATTGTATACATTATAATCCCTGATAAACATATATAAAACTAGATTAGGCTAACTCTAACGTAAGCCTTTGCTTATAATAAAGTAAATAGTCTTTTCCTTAGAAATTTTTGTATTAGTAATCTCATTATGCATGTATTGTATATCTTGGATATTACAAGTCACATGAATTCGACAACCTTTCATAACAGATTTTTTAATTTATTGACATTCGATTATATATTCAAACAAATAAAAATCATTTTTAAGTCTCTTTCATTGCATTGAAACCTTTCTATTAATTTCTGTAGCATGTCAATATAACTTTTGGTGTAGATAATCTGTAGCATGTGTCATGTCATTAAAAATTAATTAACAGAAATCCTTTGTTTTCAATTTTTTTCCTTAATTTCAGTGTGACGTCTCATAAGATATTGACTTATGTGGTTTAGGTTTTTCTTTCTATAATTTCATAACGTGACTCAAACATTATTTTGATTCCAGTATAAGTAAGTTTGGATCCCTTAAATAATGTGTCAAGTTTAAGGTTTATGAATGAAAAAAAAATCAAATGAGAAAATCTACTAGAAGTGATCAGTTAAGTTATTTGATGAAGATTAATCATCCACAAATTTGATGATTAAATATTTCATACTTATGACATGTAAAAAAAAGTTAATTTAATTGTTTTCTTAACACGTACGCTAATCTTTAACATTCAGTAATTAATTAATATATTAATTAACTCAATGCATCACTCCTTCTAATGGTATAATTTTTTCGTACATATTTATTTGAATTGGGACCGAAACCACTTGCTCAGCACTTTATGTTTTTATTATTTTTATTGGCCTCCTCATTGCATGAAATTAAACTCGGGATTAGGTGCTTCCATTGAACAAGGTAAGTTCCGTTGAGTTTCTAAAAAAAGTGTCAATGGTTTGAAAACTACGAATTCCATATATAATAAGCAAAACGTTGACCACGATTCACAAAAGAAGAAAACCATTTCGGCTTTGACCGTGTTTAACATTTCAAAATTTTCGATATGATCGAGACTTAAGGTGAAAGAATACTTTGCTACTATACATAAATAAAATTTTAAAAACAGGACATTTTGCTACGTACTTGTGACCGAATGCAAAACTAAAGTAGTTAAAAGCTTGTACTTTTGGGATTCGGCTGGTCTCCATATTCAGTATTCGATTGAGAGACATGTATCCTATGATGGGAAGTTGCACTAGAAAATACCATCACATTTTCTAAACTAGGATATTTCTGATTTTCCTTCACGTGGAATTCTCAAGTTGACTATTAATTAATTTTGTCATCAGTGTGGTAATCTACTTTGTCATTTTCTCATCATTTGAAAGTCTCGCAATGCAAGCTATATTTGAAAGTCTCAAGGATGTAGCAGCCTCTAATTGCATCTCATTGTCCTCAGTATGCAATTTATCGCCTTTTCACCTAAAATGAATTAAAAATTATCTCGGACATGAAACAACGCCTCCAGCAAAGTTCCTATCAATATTTTTTAGCTTTATCTATGTATTGGGGGATGTACCACATTGAAAGTAATTGGGCTTTCACTTGAGTAATTTGATCTGTATGAGAACGTTGGACAGGAAGGAATTAGGAGTTTCGGAAGGGGTTGATATTGGCCCCTACCATCGTTTAAAAATTTCAAAAACATTCTTCACCAAAAATGCATAACAAAATCCTAATTTCACAAGGAGGTGAAAAAAAATATGCAAGTTGCATACTTTTTTTTGCACCCCCTAGTACAACGAAATTACAAATCCGTTGTGTGAAAAATATGCACAAGAAAATCACGATTTTGTTATGCAAGTGGAGGTCAAATTATGATTTTGTTGCATAGTATATAATAGAATTACACTTTTGTTATGGATTTTTTTTTTGTTTTTTTAATGGTTTGACATGAAAATAAATTTTGTATTTAATGAAATATTGTAGAAATGTCTACTATATATTAAGATACACATCCATAAAATTAATTGGATAAACATTCAATGTTTAAAATTATTTCAATCCATAGAAATATCCACTACATATTGAGATCCTTTAACTGAATGAAATTGTATTGAGTTAAAAATTTGCATGCGTTTCTGGTAAGGCAAATTTGCATTGTGTTACATAAATTGTTACACAACAGAATCATGATTTTATTGTGCAACAAAAATTGTAACATAACATAATCACGATTCCGTTGTATTACCAAAAACCCGAAAAAAATGGAATGATGATTCCATTATGTTTACAAAAAAATAGTTGCACAAGGAAGAGTTGAGAAGTGAAGAGAGGGAAAGACGAAATGAAGAAATGAATGAAGAAAGGGAAAGTGGAAATAGTAAAAGGAATGAAGAAAGGAATGGAGAAAAGAGTGGTAGAGTTGAGAAGGATGGTATTAATTATTGCAAAAGGTATTTTTGATCTTTACACTGGCTCGTAAGGGTCAAGAGCAATTTTGATGGACCAATAGCAATATCCCTTTTAGAATTGTGCTTCACTAGGGAATGAACTAAGCTATATGTGATGGGAAGAGGTTGTAGAATGAAAAATCCCAAAATTTGAAAGAGGGTGCTTACTCTAGAAGCTAAAGAATTGAGACTTTTTCACAAAACAAAGTAATAAAAAAACTATGTATTACAATAGAATGATTTTAAAACTATTTACATGTCATCCGTTGTTTTTGTCAGATAGGATAACAAAGAGCATCATCTTGAATGAAATTTTGGGATCACTTTTTGTCCTCTGACCTGAGATATCGTCTTGAGTGATGACTCTTGTTATTTTCATCTTACTTTTTTACCACTAATGTAAAAAAACAAAACATGACACTCCTATAGTCCTATTATGTGAATACAAAACCTCATTCAAGGTGGTGGAGTTACGCGGAGGCATGCCCCCCACCCTAAATCTAACAAATATATATAATATAATTATATTATATTTAATATTAATTAAAATTACAATAATATATATCTAGAAAAGATATTGCACTTCTTTCTTAAAAGGGACATATGGGAATCACCAAAATGATTTGATATTATATTTACTTAAAGAAGATATTATTATTTTTTAAAATATATTCTCTTTTAAAATATTATATAATCTTGCAATTTTTTTCTGGAGAAGATAAAATAAAACGTTTAGGCAGCTACACATTTTCTCTCCCAATTACTTGCTATTACAACGTAACCTTGCTTTTCCAATTGCCACACCTCCATTTTTTTACACACCCTTGCTTTGCCAATTTCTTACGCCACTAACTTTGCTATGCAATTACTTTGCTGCAATTTCTTAATTTAGGCAAGCTACAAAAGTTTGGGACTTTTTTTTTTTTTTTTTATATTTACAGATTTCATATTGCACTTGTCAAGTTTTCATCTTTCATTCTTAGATTTTGGCTGAATTTGTTCAATATTCTGCATTGTGAGCGCCTATCTATAATCATTGTTTGGAGAAAATCAAGGTAATATTAACTTTTTTCCTAATTCTTGTGCCCATAATTTATTTTATTAAGATTATAAAAAAATAGATTTAAGATAATCATATTAATGAATCTCTTTATTATAGTTTAGGCATTATTTTACAATTGTTTTATATTCAAAATTCCGGATTTGTTGTTGTTATATGGTCTTGTAGATAAATTTTTTAATGTTTAGAAATTAGAACATATTATTTTTTTTACATACATTCAAAATATATATGGCATTTAGTTTATAATTTTTAAGTATTTTTTAAGCTGTCACAACTAAGAGGTCATTTTTAGCTATAAAAATTATCAAAAAATAGGCTAAAAAAATATGATGAAAAATGAATTTCTAGCAAATTATTTAATTACATATATTGAAAGAAGGATTGCTAAAATATTTGATACATATTATATTATTAATGAATTTTATGATACGAAAGAACGTGCATATGACTTAAACAAAAGTATGATACAATTAAATTGTTAATCTATTATAATTTATTTTTTAATATTTATAATTAATTTTTGCAGCCCTCCTTTGATTGACTTTTGGATCCGTTTCCCTACCCATATAATATAAATAGTTTTAAAATCACACTACTTTGGTACTTAGTTTTTTTTAGTAGTGTACTGTGAAAAAATTCCGAATCGAGAAGAAAGTTTAAGATAGTTCTAAATGACTTTATTTATGGGACCGATCTTTAAGTGACACGTATTTAATTTTTTTAATTAAAGATAACAAAATTAATAATATTTGATTATATATGTTGCATCCTTAATTTAAACTCATATTCTCATAAATAAATGTTCGTTGGAGCAACTTTAGGAAGCACACAGAAGAGATGAAGCAATATGCTTTCTTGGTATTAAGGTTATCAAACTCGAGAGTTTACACATACTCATGAGAATTTTAGAGACTCAGTTCGTAAACTCAACTCGTAGACTTGTAAGAGTCTACTTCATATAAAAATAATAACAAAATATCTATAAATAACATACTAATTAAACATTTCAACAATATAATAAAGTAAAACAATAAATCATGAAGTTAAGAATATTTAAATAACCAAGTCTAATAATAATACATCACCACTAGGCAATAACTTGTAGAGGTTATAATAGTGATAGATCATTCTCATCGAGAGTTTGATGTTATTAGATAACAAGGGTTTGATATTATTAAAGGTAAGAATTTTTTATTTGAGAATAACGCGCTAAATAAAGGTATGTTGAATGCTAAACAGATAGAAAACAATAAAAAATGACTTACATTTTGGTCTAATTTTTTTAACTTGTTAACTAGATGACTCGGTGGTAAACTCAAGAGTTTACCGTGTTTACTTAGAGTTTATAGAGTTTACCTAGAGTCTACTAAAAAAAGAGTTTACTCAAAGAGTCAATTCGCAGAGGACAAGTGAGCTCGTAAACTTGTAAGAGTTAGCGAGTTAACTTGAGAGTTTGATAACCATACTTGGCACCGTGCATTGCACCCTCATACGGAATTGAGCCCAAGAAGCACCAGTTGCTGGTGAAGTGTTAGTGTTTTAACTACATTAGAATTTAGGTCAGCCAAATGTAACCGAATCCCAATAGTAGTATTGAATCGAAGCTCAAGTAGTCTCTGAAGGGAATAGTGTAAGGATGAATATTCAAAATAAAACCTTTCGGACAAAGATATTTTTGTGTGTTTATATTTTAAATTACCTAAAACTAAAACTAATCAAAACAGAAAATAAATGATATATTTTTCTAGAGAGATTAATGTGCTAAAAAATTAATAATAGAAATTAAAAGAAAAGGTAAGAAGTTACTTGTCGACGCAATAATAATTGTAAACGAAAACAACAACGTTGAGATGCTAAGATTCTACTCGGAATCCCCCTATTTGTTATAATTCCTCACACTTCTATGTCGCTATATCATTCATCTCCAATTCCCTAAAGTATTCTATCCCTAATCCCTTAAGTAATAAACCTCATTGATTCCCAATCCCTTGGCAAACCAACATAAGCAATCAACATTATCGTTGGGGAATTAGCGAGGCTTTGATTGAACATTTTTTAGTTTAGTATTTTTCCTATTCTTCTTAGCTTATTTGACCTCTCTTTGACTCTTATTTTCTCACCTTAACTTAGTTTTGGTCTTAGACAAATAATTGAGCTTAATTAATAATTGTTGCTTATTTTCGAATTTTATGCTTACTTGACCTATCTGCCTTATGCAGGACCTATAAGACACTACAAAACCCCAAATGGAGTGTAGTCCCTAGAAAGCTAAGGAAAATATATACAATTTTCTAGAAATAAGCTTGGGCCAATTATGTCATTTTGAGGGTCATTTTAGGCTTGAACATTAGAGCCTCTGCACTTTAATTTTGGGCTGCGAAATTGGGCCTTTGTGTAGAAGCAAACTTCATGATGAATTAGATTGATTCAAATAAGTTTTGATGATGAAAAAGGTGATGACAAAAAGCTCAAAGATCAAGAACAATTCATGATACCAAAGATGATGATCTCAAGAATCAAAGAATGAGTTCAAGATTGAATCAAGAACACTTCAAGGTTCAAGAGGAAATTTGATTTCAAGAATCAAGAATCAAGTTTCAAGATTCAAACTTCCAAGAATTAAGATCAAGATTCAAGACTCAAGATTCAAGAATCAAGAGAAGACTTAATCAAGATAAGTATTAAAAAGTTTTTTCAAAAATTGAGTAGCACATGAATTTTTCTCAAAACCTTTTACCAAAGAGTTTTTACTCTCTGGTAATCGATTACCAGATTATTGTAATCGATTACCAGTAGCAAAATGGTTTTCAAAAAGCTTTCAACTGTATTTACAACGTTCCAATTGATTTCAAAATGTTGTAATCGATTACAATGATTTGGTAATCGATTACCAGTGGTTTTGACCGTTGGAATTCAAATTAAATTGTGAAGAGTTACATCCTTTCACAAAAAAGCTTTGTGTAATCGATTTCACTGATTTGGTAATTGATTACCAGTGATAGTTTCTGAACAAATCAAAAGATGTAACTCTTCAAATAGTTTTTGACTTTTTCAAATTGGTTTTAAAGTTTTTCTAAAGGTTATAACTCTTCTAATGGTTCTCTTGACCAGACATGAAGAGTCTATAAAAGCAAGGCTTTGTTTTGCATTTCAAGATCTATCTTTTCCAATTCATTCTTTAGAAAAAAACTTTTGCCAATTTATTTCTGAATCTCTTTGAACTCCTTCTTCTTCTTTCTTTGTCAAAAGCTTTCCAAAGTTTTCTGGTTTTCCAAACCTTGAAAACTTGTGCTATTCATTTCTTTCATTCCCTTCTCCCTTTGCCAAAAAGAATTCGCCAAGGACTAACCGCCAGAATTCTTTTTGTGTCTCTCTTCTCTCTTTTCCAAAAGAACAAAGGACTAACCGCCTGAATTCTTTTGTGTCTCCCTTCTCTCTTGTCAAAGAATTCAAAACGACACAGTCTGAGAATTCTTTTGATTCTTCCCTTTCCCATATACAAAAGATTTCAAAGGACTAACCGCTTGAGAATTCTTTTGTATCCCCATTCACAAAGTTTCAAAGGCTTAACCGCCTGAGAACTTTGTCTTAACACATTGGAGGGTACATCCTTTGTGGTACAAGTAGAGGATACATCTACTTGGGTTTGACTGAGAACAAGAGAGGGTACATCTCTTGTGGATCAGTTCTAGTGGAGGGTACATCCACTAGGTTGTTCAAAGAGAACAAGGGAGGGTACATCCCTTGTAGATCTTTGCTTGTAAAAGGATTTTTACAAGGTTGGAAAAGAAATCTCAAGGACCGCAGGTCGCTTGGGGACTGGATGTAGGCACGGGTTGTTGCCGAACCAGTATAAAAAATCTTGTGTGTTTGTCTCCTTCTTCCCTACTCTTTTAATTTCCGCTGTGCATTTTAATTTCCGCTTTTACGTGTGGTTAAGTTTCTTTTCTGTTCTTCATTTACTTAACAACATAGTAAAAGCCTTAAAAGAGTAAATTTTTAATTAGAAAAGGTTTAGGAATAATTAATTCACCCCCCCTTCTTAATTATTCTGAGGCCACTTGATCCAACACTTTGCATTGTGTAATTAGCTTAATTAGAGAAATTAGTAACAATATATATTAGTCTACTTAGTGCAGTTAGTTAGTTAGTTAGAATTATTTTCTTATAAAAATAAAATTTAGAAACTTTTAGTACAAGTTTTGAGATCAAACTTTTTTTTTTCTCTCAACTGTTCTTCATCTCTTCAACCCTGTTCTTCTCTTCTCTTACTCAATTTTTGTTGTTCTTTCACTGGTGATGACTAAGTATGGCTAAACAACTAATCAATCCAAGAATTCAATCCAAGCAATGGGGAATTTGAGTTATGGTTAAGTATTTCAAATTTTGTGTGAATGTTCATCTTCTTCTCTAATTCTATTTTCGAATTTTATGATTATGAATGTGTTTGAGATTGGAAACAAATTAGGTTATTGATTAATTTCCTAACTCAAATCTAATCATAGATTGATGGGATGATATTTCAATCTTATTTGTGATCTTAATGAACTTTGGGATTAATTCTATTGAATTACCTCTAATGACATTAGACTTTCATAATATGATCATCATATATAGCAAACTATGATAATTTGAATTGCTTAGATTTGGTGGATTTGATTGATGCTCTTACACTACTGGACAAAACACTTTATGCATCGGTTAAAAGACACATTTGACATCGGTTATTAACTGTTGTCATAGGCAACATCGTATAAAGTCTTCATTTTCTATGAAGGTTTCATAAAAAACCGTCTTAGAAAAAGTTATCCTTCTAAGACTGTTCTTAGCCAAAAATCATCTTAGAATGATACCTTCCAAGATTGTTTTTAGTTAAAAACCCTCTTAGAAGGGTAGATTTTCTAAGCCGTTTTTTTAGAGGATCGTCTTAGAATGTATTTCTTTAAAAAAAATTAAAATATATTGAGGATTCTTAGATGGTTTTATGAGATAACCATTTTAGAATGTGGAATGTAAACATTCTAAGATGACTTTTCAGATAACCGTCTTAGAATATATTATTTTTAAAAAAAATTAAAATATTTTGAGGATTCTAAGACAGTTTTCTCAAAAAACTAACTTAAAATGTAGACATTCCATGACGGTTTTTCAAAGAACTGTCTTAGAATGTATTTTTTTATAAAAAAAATTCATATACATTTCTTGCAATCAATCTCAAATTTCTATTCCTAGCCACATGTTGTTTCAATTTCATATATTGTGAAATAATAATAATATTAGGAT
Organism: Glycine max; assembly: GCF_000004515.6. NCBI lineage: Eukaryota > Viridiplantae > Streptophyta > Magnoliopsida > Fabales > Fabaceae > Glycine > Glycine max. The sequence goes on along the minus strand of NC_038252.2, from coordinate 14,742,068 downwards.
AAAATTATTAAGACAAATTGATATAAAGAAGCAGAGATATACTCTTTGCTTGACTGCTTGCTCTAGTAAAGCATAAGAAGAAATATGAGCACCAGCAGATTGCCTCATTAGGTAAATCCTATTACATAGTAAGAAAACAAATGAAAAGTTAAATCTCATAATTGAATGTCTAAATATATGATGAAAAGGAATCTTGTATCATAGCAGCATGCCAGCTATTAGGGTTACCTCCATAATTAGCGATGTTGTTGATGATAAAGGAAATTCCCTGAGAAGATTAAGATATCAATTACAAAAATGTTGATACTAAATGTGATGTTATGTATTTTTAACAAAAAAATAACATAGAATTCAATTAAGATATACACCACTGGACACCATTAAGGACTTAATTATAACAAATTTACAAGATCAAGGACTCAATTACAATCTTTTTTAGTTTAGGACCTAATTAAAAATTCCCATATAGTCTAGGGACCTACTCGTTTATTTAACCAATTTTGAAACTATGGAAACAAGAAGGTAAAAAGCCTTATATACTATGTTATATATTTGTTCCTTCCTAAGGTTGGCTAAGCCACCACAAAGGAGTGAACTTCCAAGAACTAATAGAAGGTTTGAGAAAATAGATCCCAAGAACTTCACAACATTTACTTTGTTTTGGTGAAGTGATAGCTTCTTATTATATGCAAATCATGAGAGATTAATATCATTTAGTTCTTACATGTGGGGCCAGTGTAATACACAATTTTCCTTCAATTTCGAGAGAATGTGGTATTCTATCAAACTTTAACTTTTCCCATGAATTCATGATTGTAAGTAGGAAACAAAAAGAAAAGAAAAGCTTGTCAAGTACATGCAATAACACAATGATTACTTTTAAAAGAAAATTACTTGACCTTGTTCAACACCTTCCTTAAATGGATCACCAACAACACATCTCAAAGCCCATTTCTTTGATTTCTCCAAGAACTCATCATAGACACGCTCATGTACAAAGGTACGTGACCCGACACAACAACATTGCCCCTATAAAGCATCCAACATTAGGCATAAGCTTCTTCTTAACGCATGCATATTGAGGTACAATGAAGTGATTGAATAATCTTGATTAAAGAACAGAGCAAAGTGCATAAGTTCAATAGCCTTGTGAACATCAACATCCTCACATACTATGAAAGGTGATTTCCTTCCAAGTTCCAATGTCATTGGCTTAAGATTGCTTCTTGCAGCTAGTTCAAGTACAATTTTTCCAGTATCTGTTGAGCCAATGAATGCTAGTTGCAAAAATATAATTAAAAAAATAACTTTATATGTTGATAAAAATGCTTTGATTTTACTAGACTATTACTATGGAAAGGGTAAACTCAAAGCTGAAAATACTTAAACAAGAATACTATGGGAAGTTATTGGCTACAACCATACTTAAACAAGGCAACATTGGAAATGATTTTGTCCTTCTCATCCGAAAGAGCGCCCTCTCGATAATTTTGATGTGTCTTGAAAAGCTGTTGACTAACAATGTATTTTAGAAAAGAATCTCCAAGTGTCTCTAAGTAATTATAATTGTATGCCTCTTGACATCCCTTTGCAGTTATTGCTTACAATACCTACAAAAATAATAATGATAACAAACTTTTATAGCATAGTTTTATTGTCAAGCGATAATGAATGATAGAAGGTGATAGTAACTAATCTAATGTGGATGAGGAAGCCTCCACTTTTTGCTCTTCCATGTCTCAAAAATAAAAATATGATGAACAACGTCTCATTTGAACACTTTCCGCTCTTTATTTTTTATTATTTGTACACATATTGAGAAATATAATTAATATTTCCGTTTATGTTAAAATTATTTATGGTGAATATTAGTCAAATGAATTCCCGTGTATATCATATTAAAATTATCACTTGCAAGCATTCAAGGAGAAGACTATTAGCTAGTACTATTCGATTACAAAAAGGTACTAAAGATAGTAAGTGCAAAGTTTTACATACTTAATTCAAATGTTATGCAAAGACTCATCTGATTCATATAAATGTTGTGCAAATATTTGGACTAATTTCTAATATTGCACAATTAATTGTTTGAATGGAACAAAATAGCACTAAAAAACATCTTAACAGACAATTGATCTGATATAAAGAAATACCAATTAAGGTGTAAACTAAAATTATGGACTTGTTCCCCTATTATACAACATCGTGAATTGCAAATCCTAATAAGAGAAAGAAAGTTAAATAAGTTCAAATATAGGTAGCATAACATAAATCCAAAGACTCTGCAGCATCAGGCCAGGGTTAAGATAAGTATGATGCAACATTAGTAGGTTATTATTAAAGAACATGTCCCCATAATCACATGCCACATCTACATTCTCTTCCTATGAATGCTTACTAGGGAATGAATCCATATTTTTTATGTCTAACAGACCAACACAATTTCAAAATGGTCTAAAGGAGGAAGTTGTTTTCCTATTATACAGAAAAGAAATAAATATAATATAAATCCTCACCCTTTTGAGTACACGCTTGATATGCTAAAAGGTCCTTACACTCTTAGTTTCTACATTTTTTTTCAAATCTAATGATTCAAAGATCACGTTCTCAAAATCAATAAATAAATTATATTTTTTAGATTTATTAAATTGTCTTTTAAATTATGTATGTGAAAGTGTCAATTCTTATGCAAATAAAGTGGAAGGATCAGGGGGTACCACTGACCTTATTCTGGAGTAAGTTTAAATGTAGCTCTTAAAACCAGAAGCAACTAAGGTGCTTTTGTCAGCCTGTTCTGCTACCCCCTCAACATACCTCCTAACTCTACTTTTATCTCCATTTTCTTTTTCTTTTCTCTCTCAATTGCTCTGACAAGCTTTTTCCAATCAAGACAACAAATCATGTACATTGTCTTTTGTTTTTTCTTTTATATAGGAAGGGGGGGATAGAAGGGGCATGTGATTAGAAGGATACAACCAACAACGCACCTGTGCATAGCTACTTGCCTTATCTTTTATGCTCCGTAGCTATTCCAGTTTGTGGATATTATTTGAATGAGAAAATATGAAATTTATATACATTGAATTCCTTGATGTTGCATGGAAGTGGTCACAGAACTGTTCAAACAACAAATAAAGCTCGTTTGCTGAATTCTAATAAGATGTAAAAATGAGTCAGGAAAAACATAAAGACACTACTAAAATAGAAAACCCAAGAAAATAAAACATGATGAAAAACATTTACCTGATAAAATTTTCAGTTGTATCCATGTTATATACAACAACAAAAGTTGGATGGTGATCAACATTTCGGGACACCTGAGGCTTGAAAGCATGAAATATTAACACATTTGCCATATTACTTCAATAGAGAACATAATGATTACACTAAAGTCTCTAGGTTGAAATTTTCTGGAAGTCTAATCAGATAAAGACCTAAACATGAGCCCTGCCCCATTTTTACTCGTTGTACCAAATTGCAAGAAATAAAAAATATCCATGGGCCCACTTAACAATTGTAAGACTTTAAAAGTTAGTACTTAACAACCGTGAGACTTTAGGAGTTAGTACTTAACATGGTAAGACTGGATGAGATCTCCATGACCTAGTGATCAAGAATTTCAATCCTTGTAGCCCCAATCTGATAACTAAAATAAATTTCAGCAATAGGTTTAAGCACTGAGGGGGGAGTTAAAAGAAAATTACCATTTTAGTTATCAACTTCAAGGTTTAGCATTAATCCTCGACACTAGATGTTTCAAGAAGATGACCCTGGTTTCAACCAAGGCTCTCTGTATAGTGAAGAGTCTCCTACAAAGAAGCTAGGACTCTACTTCAAGGAGGACTGGCACATACTCAAGCTAAAGGAAACAACAATGCTCTACCATTTTGTATTTTATATTTGGGCTATAGTCTACTCCTCAGGTTCTTGTAAGTAATTTTAATTTTTCACTTAGGGGTTGTGAATGTTACAATGAGAATAAAAATAGTTAAAAGAAAATGACACACACAGAGAACTCACCCCTCCATCTACCTGCCCATGAGTTGAATAGAAGTAACTTGTTGCATTCCTTATTATTTTATGCATAGGAAAAAAACATAAAGAAGGTTAAAACCATTAGTGAAATGTTCTTCCGATGATAAAGCTGTGACAATCATCTAGGATGCATAAAAAAAGTGTCAAAGCCCCTACCTTCCAGATAATCAAATCAACATAATCTTGAAAGTGGAAGTAAAATTTCTTCTTAAGCCTTTGGATCCTCTGGCAGATGAGGGAAATTCATTAAAACAATTATTTTTCACATACTAAAAAAAATAATTGGAAAGATACAGAGCTCAAGTCATATACATAACAACAAAAAATCTTGTACACATCCACAACTTAGAATCACAGACAATCAAGACAACAAAATTTCCAAAATAGCAATTAGGAAAATGGTAGGGGTAAGCATTTAACAAGCTACATATATGCTTGACTACACGCTCATACACCAAGAACCCTTTCTTTTGTCATTGCAAAAGGCATTGCTTCAAATGAAATAAATCATTGAGACCAAAAAGCCTTCAAATTAACAACCAAAAGCTTAATTATTTTATACTATCAGTGTATAACTATTTTGTTTCTTTTAAATAATTCAGGTGTCCAAATAGTGGATCCCACTGGCATGGTGGAGCTACAACACATCGACACAAAAAGCTTAATTCAAATGAATACAATATTGCTTAACTCATGGATATCTATTAAAAGAATATCAATTCTTTTTTTTCTCTATCTCAAAAAGACAAAAACACCTAAAATGAGCAGCTTAGACCCAAAATTAAATACCATGGTTTGAAAAAGGTGCACAATACCACCTGGACCAATCATTACCACTCCTTTTAAAAAACTGTGACATCATTTCAATAATCTCAATGAAAAGAGATTTCAAAACTATTATTCATAAGATAAACATGCTTCAATGAAATACTCACAGAGGACTGTGACATACACTAGTAGGTATAACCTATTATCAACTATCATGCATGAAACTTGACTTCAAAAAGTATAGGGAGAGTATACAACCATCATGTTACACTAAAGGTCACCATAATCACATAAAAAAGATGACTTCTTTTGACTGCTTCTTTAAGTAAAAATCCTCAACATGGATCTACGAGAAGCTTGGGAGATTCAAAGCTCCAGCCAACTTATCATAGATTGGAGGAATCTTGTAAATGATTCCATCCCCAATATCCAATGATGCATGTTCATACATAATCCTGAAAGGAGTTCACAACTACAAGGTAATTTTCCATTTACACCATGATTCATGATTCAAAAATGCAAACACCATAAAAGGCAATAGAGTAGAAAAGGCAAACCTATCAGTGCCATATTGTGGCAAGAAATCTACATCATGGTAGTTTCCAAGTTTCTGAGAACTGGAATCATTCATCCATTCCCATGTACTCTTTGCCACATGTAATCCTCCTCCCATGTGCTCATTCCCTGACTTGGGAGCTTTTAGTCCCGTGTTGCTTTTCACAAGTGGAGTAGCAGCCTGATTTTGGGCGAGACTACTCAAGGTACCCTTAAACCTCCTCTTGTATTTCTGAATATGCTTTCCCAACATTGATTGATATCGCTCCCCTGTCATGTGTGCCCCGTAAAAACTATTATTCTCCTCATTGTCACTGTATAGAGACCACCTCCTCTTCTTGAACAAATTCACTTCCTTTTCATGCACATTTCCATTACTGTCACATTCCCTACTCATGGAAGCATCACAAAGATACATAACACACTTAAACTAAGTCCAAGCTCTCAAACCAACAACAACTCATTAGCCAAATAATTATATCTACATACTATCATGAGAATCCAAGTAGCTAAGTCTCTCATATAAACATAAACCCTCAAATATAGAAATAGTGCCTACCTTGGCTATCTCTACTCTTATCCTGACTACTATTCCCATAATAATCAAAATCATTGTCTTGTTTTGGAAGTTGAAAGTTCATCAGAGACTATAAAACAATGCAATTACAAATATCGAAAAATAAACAAAAACCTTGAACTATTCATTTTTTCAAAAGAAAATATAAGAGGCTAAAATTCAATTCAAATTAATTATACAAGTACATCATAGGAAACCTAAAAAAGAAGCCAATTCAGACACAAATGGTGAGATGAAGCGTCGCTAGGGACAATAGCTTTGTGGAAGGTTCCATCGTTGAGAATAACGTGACAGCAACAAACCACATTCAGAATCGAGAACGTGCAAACATTTTTCTCTCATTTTCCCGCACTTGTTCTCAATATCCAAACAATAGCAAACCACATTCAGAATAAATAAATCACAGCTTCACATAAACCAATTCCGTAAAAGAAATAGAATCAAACAAAACAACACTTTCCATCTAACATAAAAAATAGTACGTTAACTCATTTTTTTCGTCTCGCTTTCACGCGCATTTTCTTAGTGTCCAAATAGAAAAAAAACAAGAGGAAACGGTGAAAGAGAGATTAGAGAGTGAGACTCACTTCGACGGTTGAATTTCCATGGCTGTCAAGGATTGGCGAGCTTTCATGACCTTGATCATTGTCATTGTTCGTAGTGGTTTTTACTTGTTTCACAATTTCTAGTTTTTCTGAGCATCGCTGTGAAGAGAAAGCGAAAATGTGTAGTTATTATTATATAGAAGGGTTTGGTACTTGGCCATCACGGAAGACAAAGGGTAAAACTATGAAAGAAAAAAATCTCAAGACACAATACGAAGTTAAGAAGCAAAGAGACAAAACCGTGAGAAGAACAAAGGCTTGGATCGAAAAGGTGATGGGAACAAAATGCATAATTAGATTCCTATTTAATGAACAAAAAAAAAGGTAAAATAAACAAAGCAAAGGCTGGGCAAGAGAGGGTTTTGGAGTAACAGTGAGGAATCAAAGAAAGAAGAGTACATATACGTAGAGAAGTTGAAGCTCGTCTTCGAGAAGATGCTGGCCATCTTTGACCTTCGATATCCACTGGTCCAAATCCATGTTCACCACAAATGGTTTCTGTTTCGGTAACAAGAAGAACCCAAAAAAGGGCAGATCCATAACCATGGGTGTAAAGCGTTGACCTGATAAAGTAGGACATCAGAGAAGTGAGAATACAAAGAGGCACGAGAGATTAGAGGGAGACATTAAAAACAGTCGAAAAATCTTCTAAGATTGTTTTGCAAAACCGTCTTCAAATGGCATCCTTCTAAGACATTTTTGCAAAAGTCATCTTAGAATGACAACCATTCTAAGACGGTAAATCAACGTCGTAAAAAATTATTTTTCTAGTAGTGTTAAATCTGTTTCATAACTCTATCAATTTCTACACTTTTGGTTTTTGTTTCTACAACTTTCTTCTATTGTCTGCAAACTGTTTGTTAAAATCTTCTGCTATTTATAAGTGGATTGAAGTCAGAACCAAAATGGATTGTATCTCTAAGTCGACCTAGGTTATTCCTATACTACAAAATTAATCCTAGTTTTATTAATTTTGGAATGATTCGACAATCGTGATCAGGATTAACCAAGATTGTTCTATCCCTAGAGATAATCCCAATTAAGTATCCAATTCAATTCGGGTTTTAACGAGACTCTTCAAAATGCACGTCGATTCCTAGAATCATGTATGAGATGCGCAAGCTCACAAAGCATTAAGTATAGAAGGCAAATAATAAACTCAAAAAATATATTATTGTGAGAAAATTACATCAAATAGGACTCAATCCTTTCCTCTCCTAGCTAAGAAAGAGACTAGCCACTTATGAAATACAAGAAGAGAGAAGAGAATAGGGTTTTTCAGTGAAAAATGGTGTGTAAAGGTGTTTTTTGTTGTTGCTATGACTCTTCATTTATAGAATCATAAATGTGTTTAATAGAGGCAAATAATCTCCTTAATTTACAAAATAATATAATCTATACAAGGAAATTATCTCTTCAGCTGATATAATTTATTTTAATTATTACTATTATCTTTCAAGTAATTTTCTTCATTTTTCTTTGAGCTATATCTCCATAGTTATCTCTATTTTGAATTAATTTAGTTTTTGAATGTAACATCCATTTTTTCGTAAATAAATTAAAAAGGTTTTTTAGTAAAAAAAATATATAGTTTTAGAAAATGGTGAGATTTTATAATTAAAAAAATAAGGAAAAATAAATGTATTAAAATAATGATTTGAAGGAAAATAAAAATGATATTTTATTTATTCATTTGATAGAAAATAGAATATTTGTTTATAAAATAATAAACAAAGAAAAATAGAGTAAATAATATGTTGTGAGTACCCTAGCTATAAATAGAGGCATCTTAGGTCATTTTTCAGACTGACGATACTCTTTACGCCTCCTCTCCCTCTCAATTTTGTTTTCCCTTCTCCTCCCAAAACCCTCCTTTTTCCCGCATACCACCAAACTTTTATGAGAAAAATGACGATCTCAGACTCATTTATCGTTGGATTGTTGTGAAATTTGAATACCATCTTTAGATCTCAATTCCGAGCATTCTTACTGTTGGAAATTATGAAAAGATTTCGGAGCTTAGATAAATATCCTTCGCATCGTAGCTTTTTCTTTTCTCGTAGCAACCCTAAACTGTCTCAGTAAAATTATGATCCTGGTCTCGTTAACCGTTGGATCTTCGTAAAATTTGGACACCAGGTTTGAAATTCTATGTATCATTTTTTCACCATTGGGATTTTCAAAGTAATGTTTGTGGAGGTAGAAATAATCATCACACATAGATAGTGGAATGAAGGTTTCAATCCCTTCTCCTTCTCTCAAACGTTTGAGAATCCTATTAGAGCAATTAGAGGAAAAACTTGAGGAATCTCAGGAAATCACTAGAGATGTTATTATCGTTGTCATAATACACACGTGAACCTACTTAAAGGTAAGGGTTGAATTTATCGCAATTGGGGTTAGAATGAACATGCGTAGGGATCCTTAGAGGATTAAATTTGGGTTTATTTTGGGATGTTTATTGAAATATAATTTTTCCTTTATGATTATAAATACAATATTGATGTGCTGATGCAAATTGGTTGATAAAATTGAGTGTTCTTGGTGTTTTCATTTTTTATACCTATGATTTGGATTAATTGATTTTGATATATGGTGATTCAAATTGTGAGTATGTGATAAATTGAACCTGTGATGAATGGTGAAATACATGTGTATTGAGATGTGTGTATTGAGTTTTGAGCTATGAACTGTGCAATCAGACAATTGTAAGATCCTTTAAGGGCGACAAGTTTTTGCACGACAAGTATTGTGATGGGATCCATTGTGCGGAACCGACGAGTTTAATCACATGCGTGACGAGATAAAATTATTTTGAAAACAATAGAAGAGTCATGTGTATTGCATAGTTCATAAGTAAAGTGTATATGATTCATGAGGTGTGATAACATGTTAAATTAGGATTATACCATTGTGATTGAGACCGAGTGTATGTGATAAAGTGAGTATGTATTGACTTGTAATATATATGTGCATTGAGATGTTGTGTGCATTGAGTTATGAGCTATGAATTGTACAATCACACAACTATAAGACCCTTTAAGGGCGATGCATTAATGATAAGAACCTTTAAGGGCGACGAGTTAATGTTAAGACCCTTTAAGGGCGACGAGTTAATGCTAAGACCTTTTAAGGGCGACGAGTTAATGCGCGACAAGTATTGTGATGGGAACCACTATGGGGACCCGACGAGTTTAATCACAAACGCGATGAGATAAAACTATTTTGAGAACAATTGAGGAGTCATGTGTTTTGTATAGTTCATAGATAGAGTCTGTGTGCTAAAATGTTTTTTGGGTTGGACCTGAATCACGAGGGAGAGGCCCTGACGAACTCTTTGGAGTGTAGGCCTTGGGGTTAAATACACCCGATTTGAGTGCTCTTTTAAGCCTATGTTGATCCCATATGGTTGGAGCATTCTCGCAAAACAGCGTGACCCTGACTGGTCTCCCTATGATTTTACCTAGTGAGAGTGACCTGACTTGCTAGTGTGTGGTTTGTCTTGTCATGTACTCCTAGGCGCCCGACGAGGTTTTTCACTGACATGGTACCACACTGCATATAGAATTGAGTCTTAGTGTATATGTTGCATAACGCTTGTGTATTGATCGATATTGATTGACTTGGTGATATTGTGTTTTGATCCTTGCGTACGTGAATGTTGTGAAAATAAATGAGACGTGTTGTGTTGTGATGTGATGTTGGGCAACAAAGTGGTGATATGATGTGAGCTATGTTTAAGTAAGTTTTATTTTGTTTATATGATATTTATACCTACATGTTGTCTTGTTTCCCTCCATTAGTTAGGAATGTGATAACTCACTCCTTGTGTGTTGTTTGTGTTTGGATCTTGTGATGATCTTGAACTTTGTGTTTGTGGGAGCAGATGACTAGGTGAATTGCTTTAAGAAACCTTGTACTGAAGAACGTCAGGACACAATACTCTAATAGGATGTGATATTGGGGTATAGGTTTCTATATTAATTGTATGAAGTCTTGGACAACCTTGTTTTGAGCCAAGATGATTTTAGTATTTATTGGACAAGTTATTTTATGATGTTAGAAAAGTGAATGTGAGCCTTTTACCCTTTTGAAAGGCTTGTATTTAAATGTGTTTTAAAAACTTTTAATTAATTCTGATTTCTTATTCCGTTTATTATTAGTACATATATGTGAGGGGTAGAGGGCGTCACATTGAACGTATTGTCTGGTGTGCTTCTTGCTTAAGCAAGATATCTTTTGCAAAATTTCATCTTCTCTTCTGTTTGAACTAGCTTGAGCGACCTATACCTTGCTTGAGTGAGGCTACCTTGTAAAATTGCCTTATTTCTTTGTAAAAACTCACAAAATCATATTAAAAACTTCTAAACTCATAATTCTTATCTAAAATATATTAAAAACTAAAAACATAAAGAATTTGATTCTAAACTAGACCTAAAGTATACTAAAGTATCAAATAAATGTATCAAATTGCTTATGAAAATACGGTAAATTTGACGTTTATCAACACTCCAAACTTATAACCTTGCTTGTCTTCAAGCAAGAGTGAACTAAAAACAAATTGACCAGTAAAAATTTAAAATAAACTAGACTAAAAATAAGAACAAGGATTCACAATGATAAGTTACAAACACGCTTCTCTTGCATTCCCCATTTTTATTGAATGATTTATTTGATTATGTGTTGCAGTCGTCTAAGTATGGTGCCCATATTCAACTTTTTAGCTCAACCAAATTATTTGCAAAGTTTAAAACATGCAACAAGAGTGGCATTACAAATCTAATCACATAGTAACTTGTCCTCTCATAAAGTGTTTCTCTCTTAAGCTCATGATTTAGCTTGGGTAAGTGTTTAACTCAATTCACATCTTAGAACACCACAGTTCGACTTTGACTTTCATCTCAAGTTAATCAATACATAAAAGGCATGCAGAGATCACTAAGGACATTATTGGCTTACAAGAGAGAATTAGGATAATATTTTCAACCTTTGTTCACGTGATAGCTTGTTGGTACCCTTTATTTTGTTCCCTTTGAGTGGTGCATTGCCACTCCAAACATAAAACTTTTCTCAATTCCTAGACCTATGCTCTCCTATCCTTTAAGTTAAGGGTAGTAGCAGATAAACATATAGATTTCAAGGTTAGGGAATTAAAAAAGAATACATCAATTAAGCTTAAAGTAAGGTGTAAGGGATAAACAATGTAGGGTAGGCTTTTTGGCTCTTGGCTAAACATGGAAACATGGCCTTGATCATTTCAATGCATACAATTGCAATCAATCTACAAGAGATTCAGTCAAAGTCTATTGAGAGTGAAATAAGAGTGTCTCTCAATATATATTTGTATCTAGGTCTACAAGTTGCTTTATTTGCTTTCAATTTTTTATGCCAAACTCATTACACATCTCAACCAAGAAAAATCAATGGTTTTCACTTTTAACATCTAAACTCAACCACACAAAGAATGATTTAAGCACAAAATTTTGTTTTATTTTATGGTGGGTTTACAAGAAAATGGTGATGCTTCTTAATCACTTGTGTTTCCTTATCTTCCTAATAATAAACATATTCCTTAACTACCACACATATACTAAAAAACTAAACTAATAAAGTGAAATTAATGAAAAGTAAAAGAGAGGGGGTAGAGAAGGCTTCACTTAGGGCTAAAGAGCCCTCAACACCTCCTCTTATCCATTGCAACCTCGTCACCTTCCTGGATAGCGAGTACATGGTCCTCCAAATGAGTTGGCTGTTAATAAGGTTGTGCATGATGAACAAAACTCAAAAAAGCAAGTTAGTGCTATGCTATTGAGTGATAATTTTCTTTTTGAACTCCAAACTTAAAGCTAAAAACTATCCCAAATGAATGTAATGCAAAAAGTAAGAGTTAGAAAGTCGGGTTGCCTCCCAGTAAGCACTTCTTTAATGCCACTAGCTTAACGTTTGGTGTCGCTCTAAGGATCTTCGAGGTTGATGACTATGGTGTGCTGTGGGACTTCTCCACCGAGGTAGATATTTAATCTTTGGCAATTAACCAACCAGCTGCAGTCTTTGGATTGGTCCTCTATCTCTATAGCTCCATAAGACTTAACGTCTTTGACAGTAATGGGACCACTCCATCTTGACTTTAATTTTTTGGGAAACAACTTTAATATTGAGTTGTAGAGCAATACTTCTTGTCCAGGCCTGAATTCTCTGTGGAGGATCTTTTTATCATGGTACCTCTTGGTTCTTTCTTTATAGAGCTTGGATGATTCATATGAAATGAGGCTCATTTCTTCATGTTCCTATAGTTGTACCTTCCTCTTCTCTCGGAATTTTGTAGAGTCAAAGTTGAGGAACTTCATGGCCAATAAGCTTTTATTTCTAACTCCATTGCTAGGTGTAGAAGCAAACTTCATTGCTTCATGATGCTGAATCAAGATTGATTCAAGGTGTTTTGATGATAACAAAGATAATGCCAAAAAGCCCAAGAGAATTACTTCAAGATTGAGTCAAGAACAATTCAAGAATCAAGAGAAAGATTCAAGAGAAAATTTCATCAAGAAGATTCAAGATTGAAGATTCAAGAATAATCAAGATCAAGATTCAAGTAATCAAGATTAAGATTCAAGACTCAAAGATTCAAGAATCAAGAGAAGACATAATCAAGATAAGTATTAAAAAGTTTTTCAAAATATTGAGTAGCACAAGAAGTTTTTTACAAAATCATTACCAAAGAGTCCTACTCTCCGGTAATCGATTACCAGATTGTAGTAATCGATTAACAGTGTTTTAAAACGTTAATATTTTCAAAATTCAAAATGAAGAGTCACATCTATTTATGTGTAATCGATTACTAGTGACTGTTTTCGAAAAATTCATTTCCAAAAGTCACATTTCTTCAAGTGACTTGTTTCTGAAGATTCTTTCAAAAGTCATATCTTTTTAAGTGATTAGTTTCAAAGGAATTGCCAAGAGTTACAAGTTTTGATTGAGTCATCAAGAAACTATAAATATGTGACCTTGACATGAAACATTAATTCATTAATATCCATCATCTCTTTCAATCATTCTATCTTTCAATCTATTTTTCAACATCTTCTTTCATTTCTTTCAAAACTTTATTATTTCATCCTCTCTTCTTCTTTCTAAAAGTTTTTGTTCAAAACTTTCTCTTCCAAGAAAAGTTCTTTGTTCAAAAACTTGTGCTATTCATCTTTTTCGTTCCCTTCTCCCTTTGCCAAAAAGAATTCGCCAAGGACTAAACGCCTGAATTCTTTGTTGTCTCCCTTCTCCCTTGTCAAAGAATTCAAAATGACACAGTCTGAGAATTGTTTTGATTCTTCCCTTTCCCATAAACAAAAGATTTCAAAGGACTAACCGCCTGGGAATTCTTTTGTTTCCCCCTTCACAAAGTTTCGAAGGACTAACCGCCTGAGAACTTTGCCTTAACACATTGGAGGGTACATCCTTTGTGGTACAAGTAGAGGGTACATCTACTGGGGTTGTTGTGACTGAGAACAAGAGAGGGTACATCTCTTGTGGATCAGTTCTAGTGGAGGGTACATCCACTAGGTTGTTCAAAGAAAACAAGGGAGGGTACATCCCTTGTGGATCTTTGCTTGTAAAAGGATTTTTACAAGTTTGAAAAGAAATCTCAAGGACCGCAGGTCGCTTGGGGAATGGATGTAGGCACGGGTTGTTGCCGAACCAGTATAAAACTCTTGTGTGTTTGTCTTCTTCTTCCCTACTCTTTTAATTTCCGCTGTGCATTTTAATTATTGTTTTTACTTTTGGTAATATTAAGAAGGATAGATTTTTAATTAGTAAAGGTTCGTTAATAATTAATTCAACCCCCCCTTCTTAATTATTTTGAGGCCACTTGATCCAACAAGTGGTATCAGAGAAGGTATCTTTTAGAAAGTTTAACCACTTCAAGATTCATGGTCTCTTCAAATCCTTTGTTTCCTGAAGGAAATTCCATTCATAGGCCACCCATTTTTAATGGTGAGGGTTACCATTATTGGAAAACCCGTATGCAGATTTTCATTGAAGCCATAGATTTAAACATATCGGAAGCAATAGAAATAGGACCATACATACCCACTGTAGTAGATGTAAGCATAAGCAGCAAAACACAAAAACCTAGAGATAAGTGGACAGAAGAAGATAGAAGAAGAATCCAGTATGATCTTAAAGCCAAAAACATTATTACTTCTGCCCTAGGAATATATGAGTATTTTAGAGTGTCAAATTGCTCAAATGCCAAGGAGATGCAGGATACTCTCCAACTTACACATGAAGGAACCACTGATGTAAAAAGATCTAGAGTCAATACCCTTACACATGAGTATAAATTGTTTAGGATGAACCCTAATGAAAACATCCATAGCATGCAGAAAAGATTTACACATATAGTTAACCATCTTGCCTCTTTAGGAAAAATCTTCCCTAATAAAGATTTGATTAATAAAGTTGTAAGATGCTTAAGTAGGGAATGGTAGCCCAAGGTAACTGCTATTTCTGAAAGTAAAGATCTCTCTTCTATGTCTCTTGCTACTCTGTTTGGAAAATTGCAGGAACATGAAATGGAACTCCAACGTCTTAATCAAAATGAAGAAACCGACAAAAAGAAGAGAAGTATAGCACTTAAAGCCTCATCATCAATACAAGAAGGAAATGAAGAAGAAGATTCAGATGATGAAGAAGACTTCTCATTCTTTGTGAAGAAGTTCCTGAAATTTGCCAAGAGAAGAAGAATAGAGAGGCGTCAGAACTTTAACAATGGAAGAAGATTACAAGAAGACTCTCAAGTCCTTATATGTTACAAATACAACCAACTTGGTCACATCAAAGCTAATTGTCCTTCAAATGAAGAATGGCCTGAGAAAAGTGATAAGAAAAGGTATGATGAAAGAAGAACCAAGAAGGCCTACATTGCATGGGACAACAATGATTCATCCGATGGTTCAGAAAAGGAGATCAATCTTCTAACCAAGGATTATAAGAGTGATGAGAACATTTCTCAAGAAGTTTAAACAAAGAGCAAAAGTATGACTTTCATCTTTCAAGATCTACACACCTTAACCATGAAAAAGGTAATATCAAAACCATTCTCTTGTTAAAATATATTTTTAGTTGAAATTTTCCTTCAATTAATTTGATTATGATGACTAATAATTTTTCATTATTTGTTTGTTTTGATTGATTGAAATTATGAGTGTGTGTTCTTGATTGAGTTTATCTTCTTTGCATGAAATCTTCATTCAAATATTTTGATAAAATCTATAATCATTATTCTTCAATACTTGTGTTTGATTACTTTGATATAATTGAATATCTACATTTTTAATAATTTTAAATATGATATGTGAATTACTTGATTAAGATTCATTCATAAAGTATTTTTAATATATTTTTTTATTAAAAAGTATTTTGATACTCATTCAAATTCCTTCTTCCCTAAAAAGTCAATCAATTTTTATTATTTTGGCTAAAATGACCTCTGGTAATCGATTACACTGGTAATCGATTACCATATTAGTGTAATCGATTAGAAGCAGTTATTTTTGGCTATGTTGCTATCTGGTAATCGATTACCATATTTGTGTAATCGATTACCACGTGCCCCTGCACCTATATATACAAATTTCAAATTCTAAAATCTGCAACCCCTCTTCTTCTCGAAAACCCTCATCCCCAAATCTTTCTTCAGCCATATCCACTCATTTCTTGTCCAAATCACTCCCCACAAAGCCCAAACTTCATCTTTTTTCATTCTTTTTCATTCGAACCGATTAAAATTTCAAATAATCTCTTCAAATGGCGGAACCATCAAAGAAGCGAAAAGGTACTTCAAGTCGGAGTCAACGGCATTCCGAGACTCAGGAAACACCGATTCCTTCCTCTATTCCCTCTGCCTCATTGTTTTCATCCAAAGAACAGCGGATATGGTACACAAATCTCTTTTCTTCTCGTTCTATTGTTGATCCAAAACTCATTGATATGGATTTCTTTTCAAATGAGAGTTTTGAATGCATTCAGGCATTTGAAAACTCCAATCTTATTCCTTTCATGTCTTTAAAATTGCATGTTTACTCTGAGTTAGTCAAAGTCTTCTATTCAAACCTTGAAATCCAAGAAGGCACTTTAATTTCTGAAGTGTATGGGATTAAAATGGTTATTGATCAATCCCTATTCTATGAGTTAGCCCAATTATCCAGTGAAGGTGTACCATTTGAAGGTACACTGATTGATGATTGGAAATATGAATTTTCTGTGCATGATGCCCGCCGGTTGGTTTGCACCAACCAAGCGAATATGACCGGAAAGCTTCTTGCCGGTTCATTGGCTTTTGAAAGCCGCATCCTTCATTACCTTATTGTTCGCATCTTGCTTCCAAGATCTTCAAACCTTGCACAGGTTTCTAAAGAAGATCTTATTGTTATGTGGGCTTTTCATAAAGGCCGACAAACTGATTGGGCACACTTAGTCCGTTATCGCATGCATAAGGCATTGTGATTAAATGCTCCATTACCATATCCACATCTAGTCACCCTCTTCCTTCAACACTTTAACGTCCCTCTTGATTTCGAACCTTATGTTCCAATCAAGAGATCCTTTCTAATAGGTGCTGCTATCATTGCATCCTTTGGTTATCAAAAAGAGCATGATGGCTCTTAGGTGAAAAAGGGTGCTCGACCTGTTGATGAAGAAGGACATGGTGGAGAAGATTCCTCTCTTCTTCAAAAGATTTTGGATAGGTTCGATGGTCTTCAAACCTTTGTTGGTGAAAGGTTTGATACTTTGGAGTTACAAGTGGACATGCGCTTCAATGAGATGGAGTCAAGAATCACCAAGGTCGAAGAAGATGTTTCTTATATTCGTACAAGTTTTGATCTACCACCACCACCGCCACCATCATCTTAGTTTTCTATTATTTAATATTACTAGTACTTTGTTTTCTAGCCGTGTATTTGGCTATATTATGACATTTGGATAATTTAGTATTTCTTTATTTGCATGGTTTGATTGAACAATTATGAGCTATGTTATATGACTATGTGGTTTTTATATATTTGATCTATTCATGTTTCTTGCTTCATGATTGGTTTATATTCTTCAATGTATGCCTTGTGAATGATTAATAGTATATGTTTGTCTTATACTTGTTACACACTTTGGCTTTTTGTTGATGCCAAAGGGGGAGAGAAATAGGAATTAAATCAAGAATTCACATAAGTAATTAACTTAATTTCAAGTAAAGCATAAACTCATGATAACAAAGATGATGACAAAAAGCCCAAGAGAATGATTTCAAGATTGAGTCAAGAACAATTCAAGAATCAAGAGGAAGATTCAAGAGAAAGTTTCATCAAGAAGATTCAAGATTCAAGATTCAAGAATAATCAAGATCAAGATTCAAGTAATCAAGATCAAGATTCAAGACTCAAAGATTCAAGAATCAAGAGAAGACTTAATCAAGATAAGTATTAATTTTTTTTTCAAAACATTGAGTAGCACAAGAAGTTTTTTACAAAATCATTACCAAAGAGTTTTACTCTCCGGTAATCGATTACCAGATTGTAGTAATCGATTACTAGTGTTTTAAAACGTTAAGATTTTCAAAATTCAAAATGAAGAGTCACATCTATTGATGTGTAATTGATTACACCTTTATGGTAATCGATTACTAGTGATTGTTTTCGAAAAATTCATTTCCAAAAGTCACATTTCTTCAAGTGACTTGTTTCTGAAGATTCTTTCAAAAGTCATATCTTTTTAAGTGATTAGTTTCAAAGGAATTGCCAAGAGTTACAAGTTTTGACTTGAGTCATCAAGAAACTATAAATATGTGACCTTGGCATGAAACATTAATTCATTAATATCCATCATCTCTTTCAATCATTCTATCTTTCAATCTATCTTTGAACATCTTCTTTCATTTCTTTTAGAACTTTATGGTTTCATCTTCTCTTCATCTTTCTAAAAGTTTTTGTTCAAAACTTTCTCTTCCAAGAAAAGTTCTTTGTTCAAAAACTTGTGCTATTCATCTTTTTCATTCCCTTCTCCCTTTGTAAAAAAGAATTCGCCAAGGACTAACCGCCTGAATTCTTTTTGTGTCTCTCTTCTTTTTGTGCTATTCATCTTTTTCATTCCCTTCTCTACTCCTTGAATCAATCTTGATCCACCAAAACTCATGACCCTAGATGGTCCAAACAAATCCATGTGTAATAATTGCAATGGTTGAGTGGTGGAAACAACATTTTTAGAATTAAAAGATACTTTTGTTTGTTTACCTTTTTGGCATGCATCACATAACTTATCTTTTTCAAAATTTAATTTAGGTAAACCACTAACTAGATCTTTTGAAATTAATCTATTTAGATGATCCATGTTAATATGAGCAATTCTCTTATGCCATAACCATGGATCACAATCTTTACTTAGAAAGCATCTATCATTTTTAGATTTTTGTTTTAAATCAGTCATGTAGACATTATTTTCTCTGAAACCTATATGTTCAATATCTTTATCATGCTCATGCTTAATAACACATTTTTCAGAATCAAAAGATACTTTATATCCTCTATCACATAATTGACTAACACTTAATAAACTATGTTTTAAACCTTCTACGAGTAACACATTTTCAATGGGAGTAGAGGAACTCGTACCTATTTTACCGACTCCAATAATTTTGCCTTTGTTATTGTCACCATATGTAACGTGTCCACTTTTCTAGGGAGAAATGGTTGTAAATTTTGATACATCTCCCGTCATATGCTTGGAACATCCACTGTCGATGTACCACTTCTTCCTTACAGATTCTTCTTTGTTGTTCTCAAGAGATTTTGTCATGAGACACAAGTTGACTTGGTCTTCATCATGATCTTGGAATAACCTATTCCTGAAAATACTTTTGAAAGACAAAGAATCTAAAGAGGCCATGAATCTTGAAGTTGTTAAACTTTCTACAAGATACCTGCTCTGATACCACTTGTTGGATCAAGTGGCCTCGGAATAATTAAGAAGGGGGGGGGGTTGAATTAATTATTAACGAACCTTTAATAATTAAAAATCTATCCTTCTTAATATTACCAAAAGTAAAAACAATAATTAAAGTGCACAACGGAAATTAAAAGAGTAGGGAAAAAGAAGACAAACACACAAGAGTTTTATACTGGCTCGGCAACAACCCGTGCCTACATCTAGTCCCCAAGAGACCTGCGGTCCTTAGGATTTCTTTTCAACCTTGTAAAAATCCTTTTACAAGCAAAGATCCACAAGGGATGTACCCTCCCTTGTTCTCTTTGAACAACCTAGTGGATGTACCCTCCACTTGAACTGATCCACAAGAGATGTACCATCTCTTGTTCTCAGCCACAACAACCCAAGTAGATGTACCCTCTACTTGTACCACAAAGGATGTACACTCCAATGTGTTAAGACAAAGTTCTCAAGCGGTTAGTCCTTCGAAACTTTGTGAAGGGGGAAAAAAAAGAATTCTCAGGCGATTAGTCCTTTGAAATCTTTTGTTTATGGGAAAGGGAAGAATCAAAAGAATTCTCAGATTGTGTCATTTTGAATTCTTTGACAAGGGAGAAGGGAGACACAAAAGAATTCAGGCGGTTATTCCTTTGTTCTTTTGGAAAAGGGAGAAGAGAAACACAAAAAGAATTCAGGCGGTTAGTCCTTGGCGAATTCTTTTTGGCAAAGGGAGAAGGGAACGGAAAAGATGAATAGCACAAGTTTTTGAACAAAGAAATTTTCTTGGAAGAGAACTTCTCCTTGAAAAGGGAGAAGAGAGACACAAAAAGAATTCAGGCGGTTAGTCCTTGGCGAATTCTTTTTTACAAAGGGAGAAGGGAATGAAAAAGATGAATAGCACAAGTTTTTGAACAAAGAACTTTTCTTGGAAGAGAAATTTTTGAACAAAAACTTTTAGAAAGATGAAGAGAAGATGAAACCAGAAAGTTCTAAAAGAAATGAAAGAAGATGTTGAAAGATAGATTGAAAGATAGAATGATTGAAAGAGATGATGGATATGAATGAGATTGTTGTCATGTTTCATGCCAAGGTCACATATTTATATTTTCTTGATGACTCAAGTCAAAACTTGTAACTCTTGGAAATTCCTTTAAAACTAATCACTTAAAAAGATATGACTTTTGAAAGAATATTTAGAAACAAGTCACTTGAAGAAATGTGACTTTTGGAAATGAATTTTTTTGAAATCATTCACTGGTAATCGATTACCATAAAGGTGTAATCGATTACACATCAACGGATGTGACTCTTCATTTTGAATTTTGAAAATCTTAACGTTTTAAAACCACTGGTAATCGATTACTATAATCTAGTAATCGATTACTAGAGAGTAAAACTCTTTGGTAATGATTTTGTGAAAACTTCTTGTGCTACTCAATGTTTTGAAAAACTTTTTAATACTTATCTTGATTAAGTCTTCTTTTGATTCTTGAATCTTGATCTTGATTATTCTGGAATCTTGAATCTTGATTCTTGAATGTCATCATCTTTGTTATCATGAAGTGATCTTGACTGTTGATCTTTTTGTTATCATCTTTGTTGTCATCATCTCTGGGCTATATAGATTAGCATAAAATTCCTTCACCAGAGCCACGTCTATGCTTCCATCTTGGATGTTGGTGAGGCGTTTATGGAGATTACGCCTCTCCAACTCCACTTTAAACTCGTCGAACTCAGTATGATAAATTTTAACATTTCTCTCTGGAATGATGTTTTGGCCGAGAATGTTGTCCATATATCTGTTCCAAGCTTCCAGAGATTGGAAATGCCTAGTATCATACTGAGCTGTGGGTGCCGTGCTCTTTCTCTTCCTGGATGCCATTTGATGTGAAAAGATTATGCGAATATAGTCCAAAGATGCAGTTTTTTGAGCTCAAAAACAAGGAAACATGAAATTTGATATAAAGAGAGAGAACACAGAATTTCAGAGAATAGATGCAATGTAACTGCTGTGAACAGTTACACTGAACTTAAGCAAATTTCGATGCACTCGCTGAGCGAGTTATGCTTGCTGAGCGAGAAAGAGATGTTTGGTTTCTCTCGATGATCTCGCTTAGCGGCCCAATGGGCTCAGCCCAACTTGAAATTAAAAAATAATTTGTTTTTAGAGTTGGGCTTAGCGCAAAGCAGTGCACTCAGCGAGTTCTGCAGATAAGAAATCCTGCAACTCTCGCTAAGCCGGACTCAAGGCCAGCTTAGCGAATATAATGCATCCTAGATACAGAAGGGGCACGCACTTAGCGAGTGGTTGATGGCTTAGCGCTATTCAGTCTGCAAGGAAATTGGGCTTAGCGCAGGTACACCCCACTTAGCCAACAAACACGTTGCGCTTAGCGAGTAGGCTCTTGCTTAGCCCAATTCAGATCAAATTGAATTGGGCTTAGCTCACCCATGGTCGGCTTAGTGAGAACCAAATCAGCTTGAGATGGAGGGGTTTGAGCGCTTAGCGCAGGCTATCCTCGCTTAGAGCAAGGAGAAGATGCGCTCAGCAAGGTGGCATGCGCTTAGCGAGTGGATTGTTTTCATGAAAATGTTTTTAAGTGATTTTCAGTCCATTTCCTCAAAACATTTAAAACAACCACCAGTATCTATGACTCCGTATAAGTTTATATCCCCTTTTTCAATGATCATCAAGCAAATTCCAACTTATGCAATGCATGAAAAACAAAATGAAAGAAATCAGAATTGGGTTGCTTCCCAGGAAGCACTCTTTTAAAGCCATTAGCTTGACGCATATACCTCAATGGGTGATATCAAATTTAAGATGTTGTGTGCCTTTTCAAACTATCCACCATGGTACAGTTTCAACCTTTGGCCATTTGCCACCCATATTCTGTCAGGGTCCTGAGATTGTGGGTCATATAGCTCTATTGCACCATAAGGTCGAACTTTCTTGATGACAAAGGGTCGAGACCATTTGGATTTCATCTTATCAGGAAATAATTTCAATCTTGAATTAAAAAGTAGTACATGTTGTCCTGGTGATGTGTCATTATTTTCTCCTATTTCTTAACCCTTTTTGTCACCATTTTAATTACTGATTAGCCTTAATTGTTAAATTAATTATGCAGTTTTATCATTTGGGCCTACTTGACTAATTTTGTGTTTTTAATTTAATTTTAGGAGAATTATAAGAAATTGGGCTTGAATCCGGAATTGGGCTTAGACTTGAAGAGAGTAGACAATTTTATTTTATCAAATCTTATCTTATCCAGATTTTGTTTCATCTAGATTTTATTTCGTCCAGATTTTATTTCATCCAATCTTATCTTATCTTGTCCAGATTTTATTTTATTTCATTTATGGGATTGGACTTAAAATAGATTTGTAAGCTTTGGGGCTGAGGACCTATATAACAGCACCAGGGTTTTAGTTTAGGGAGTTTTTTTTTAGGAGAGGAGAATAATTTTAGGGTTTTGCAATTCCAATTTTTATTACTATTCATGCACACTGTTCACGTAGAATAAAATTCATTTTCTGCAATTTCATTTTTGCTTCAATCTACAATTTCATTTTCTGCTGATTAATGGAAGGCTAAGTCTCCAGCGTTGTTTTCTCTTGAGGATCAAGCACAACTCTCTTTGAGGCTTTGTTATTACTATTAAATACTGATCAATTTTTCCTCTTCACCAATTACTCTGTATTTGTTGCTATTAATCCATGCATGCTTAGTGCTTGATTAATTGTCTCTGCGCTTAATTTACGTTCATGCTTAATGATGAGTTTCATTCATGATTAATTGGTGTATGTGTTGCTTAATCACATAATGATAGCCTTATGTTAATTTTCGCTTAGTAATTTAATTTAGGGTTGGATTAAGTGGTTGAACTGGTTAGGGATAAATCCTCGTAACCTAGGATAAGAGACTTGCTTGTGAATCAAGGGGAAACAACATGTTTTAATTCTGTTATTTTCTAATTAAAATTTGCTTGCTGTTTAAATTACAAAAACAAGCAACCCGCCCCCAATTCGTTACTGTTTTATCACTATCTATTATGAACGTTGGTTGACCATTGCTCGTTGGGAGACGACCTAGGATCACTTCCTAGATACTGCATTTTTAATGTTTATTTGATTTGGGTACAGCCTCGATCACATTTGGCGCCGTTGCCGGGGAGCAGTGGGCCAAGGGTTCATAATAGTGTTTAGTTGTTTTGTTTTGTGCAGCATTCTGTTTTGCATTTCAATCGCGTCCCCTGTTTAGCGACTATTTTTGTAATTTAATTAGTGATTTTTGTTTTGATAGTTAGAGTTGTTATTTTCAGCTGATTTTCTGTGTGGTAGTTTCTTTTGATCCATATTTTTTTGTGAAAAATACCAGGAGCACTTGGTGTGGTTGAATTTGAGAGAGAGAAAAATTTGGGGAACTTGTTTTTAGCAAAACTTAAAACGACCATAACTTTTGCTCCGGGTATCAGAATGACTATTATTTTATATGCATTTGGGGTATAAAAAAATTTCCCATACTGTGGCAACCCGCTTTAGCTGGTTGGGGTCTTCCAAACTCGAAACATTAGTTGTTTACTAAGTTTTTTTTTTAATTTTTCAAGTATTATTGTCCTATTTTTCTAAACTTTGCTTAAGTAGTTTTCATAGTTAGACTTTGAATTTTTTTTTGAATTTTTTGTGCTATCTTTTCATGATTTTAGGGTGTTGCTCACAAAATTTCAGTTCATTTGGATATCATTTGACTATAGTTGTAGTTTTAACCCTCCCCTGGTGCTTGTTTGAGAACACATTATTTGCTGCATATAGTGCATGACTAGGGGCAATCCAGGTGATTTACAACCCTTTGATCCTGAAATAGATAGAACCTATCATAGATTGCTAGGCATAGTGTGCATCCTGATCATTCTGTGCATTGTGAGCATTTTGAGCATTCTGAGCATTCTGTTGTTGGTGATTCTAAATATTCTGATTTTGAGCATTCAACTACTAATTTTCATACTGAGAACATGGCTCAACCTCCACCTCGTGAGAGGACTCTTAGGGAGATGGCTGCACCTGATTTCACTTATGAAAGCTTGTGCATTCAATATCCTGATGAGGGTGTTCCATATGTTCTCAAGACTGGACTAATACATTTGCTGCCCAAGTTTCATGGTCTTGCAGGCGAAGATCCTCATAAGCATCTTAAGGAGTTCCATATTGTTTGTTCCACCATGAAGCCCCTTGATGCCCAAGAAGATCATGTCTTTCTAAAGGCTTTTCCTTATTCTCTAGAGGGAGTGGCAAAAGATTGGCTATACTACCTTGCTCCCAGGTCCATTTTCAGCTGGGATGACCTTAAGAGGGTGTTCTTGGAGAAATTCTTCCCTGCATCTAGGACCACTACCATCAGAAATGACATTTCAGGCATCAGGCAACTTAGTGGAGAGAGCATGCATGAGTACTGGGAAATATTCAAGAAATTGTATGCAAGCTGTCCTCACCACCAGATTTTTGAGCAACTCCTTCTTCAATATTTCTATGAGGGACTTAGCAACATGGAGAGGAGTATGATTGATGCTGCTAGTGGTGGAGCTCTTGGTGATATGACCCATGTTGAGGCTAGGAATTTGATTGAGAAGATGGCTTCCAACTCCCAACAATTCAGTGCAAGAAATGATGCTATTGTCCTTAGAGGAGTCCATGAGGTGGCCATGGAATCATCTTCATCTGCTGAAAATAAAAAGATTGAGGGAAAACTTGATGTCTTGGTCAACCTAGTAACTCAGCTTGCCTTGAATAAGAAATCTGCACCTATTGTAAGAGTCTGTGGTCTATGTTCTTCTGCAGATCACCATACAGATCTTTGTCCTTCTTTGCAGCAATCTGGAGTCAATGAGCAACCTGAAGCTTATGATGCAAACATTTATAATAGACCCCCTCAGCAACAAAACCAACAACAACAAAATAATTATGATCTTTCAAGCAGCAGATAAAATCCAGGTTGGAGAAATCATCCAAATCTGAGATGGGCAAGTCCTCCACGACAACAATAGTCTGTCCCTCATTTCCAGAATGTTGCTGGTCCAAGCAAGCCATATGTTCCTCCTCCAATACAGCAGCAGCAACAGTAGCAGTCACAACAAAGACAACAAGCATCTGAGGCTCCTCCTCAACCTTCCTTAGAAGAGTTAGTGAGGCAAATGACCATCCAGAATATGTAATTTCAGCAAGAGACAAGAGCCTCCATTCAGAGTTTGACAAATCAGATGGGGCAAATGGCTACTCAGTTGAACCATGCTCAGTCCCAAAATTCTGACAAATTGCCTTCACAAACTGTGCAGAATCCGAAAAATATGAGTGCCATCACCTTGAGGTCTGGCAACCAAATTCAAGTGCCTCCACCAGTAGTAGCACCTGCACTTGAACCTGTCAAGCTTCATTCTACACCTGAAAAAGAGGATGAGATAGTTGCACAAAAGAGAAAGCTTCCTAACAAAATTTTTAATGCAGGTGGACCTTCTTCTAGTAATTCTGACTTACCGCAAACTGCTATCCCTCTTCCATTCCCACCTAGAGAAATTCCAAACAAAAAAATGGAAGAAGCGAAAAAGGAGATCTTGGAGACCTTCAGGAAAGTAGAGGTGAACATACCTCTGCTAGATGCCATCAAGTAGATTCCAAGATATGCCAAGTTTCTAAAGGAGCTGTTCACCCACAAAAGGAAGCTCAAAGGCAATGAAAGAATTAGCATGGGCAGAAATGTGTCGGCATTGATAGGTAAATCTGTTCCTCACATTCCTGAGAAATGTAAGGACCCAGGTACTTTCTGTATACCTTGCATTATTGGGAATAGTAAATTTGAGAGTGCCATGCTAGATCTAGGAGCATCAGTTAGTGTCATGCCTCTGTCCATTTTCAATTCTTTATCTCTTGGACCTTTGCAATCTATAGATGTGCTGATTCATTTGGCAAATAGAAGTGTTGCTTACCCCGCCGGTTTCATAGAGGATGTGCTGGTTCGGGTTGGTGAACTTATTTTTCCTATTGATTTTTATGTTCTTAATATGGAAGAGGGATTTTCCCATGGTTCAGTTCCAATTATTTTAGGCAGGCCATTTATGAAAATAGCCCAAACCAAGATAGATGTTTATGTTGGCACATTGTCTATGGAATTTGGTGATATTTTTGTTCATTTTAACATTCTTGATGCCATGAAACATCCATCTAAGGATCATTCTATTTTTCGTGTTGAGATAATTGATCAGATTGTTGATGATTATATGTTTGATTTTGATTATGTTCTTCATGGTAGGAAACATCCATTTTTATCTGATCTGCATACTTGTCATTCCTTATGCATTGAATCTGAGTTTGAATTTGATCCTGTATCTGATTTTTATGCTGAGAATGAATCTGAATTTGAGTCTGGTTTTGATTTTTTGGGTGGTGTACCTCTTGATGTTGATTTTTTAGAGTCAGAATGCACTAACCATGTTGCAGGAAGTACATATACTTATGACTTGCTTTATGAGGTACAGGCTGAGGAACCTTCTTCTTCTCCTACCTTGGTTCCTCCCACTGTTCAGCCACCATCCACACCAGAGTTGAAGCCCTTACCAACAACCCTCAAATATGCTTACTTGGAGGACAAGGAAAAATTTCCAGTGATCATCTCTGTCTCCCTTGCTACTGAGCAAGAGGAAAAGTTGTTCCTAGTTCTCAATAAGCACAAGAAAGCCATTGGATGGACTTTAGCAGACATTCCTGGTATTAGCCCATCTACCTGTATGCATAGGATACTTTTAGAGGATGGAGCTAAGCCAGTGAGGCAACAACAACGACGACTCAACCCCATCATTCTAAATGTGGTGAAAAAGGAGGTACCAAGCTCTTACAAGTTGGAATCATCTACCCCATTTCTGACAGCCAGTGGGTGAGTCCAGTCCAAGTGGTTCCTAAGAAGACAGGCCTCGCAGTAATTAAGAATGAAAGGGATGAGCTTATCCCTACAAGAGTGCAGAACAACTGTCGAGTCTGCATTGATTATAGGAGGCTGAACTAGGTAACCAGAAAAGATCATTTTCCCCTGCCATTCATTGATCAAATGCTTGAGCGCTTGGCAGGTAAGTCTCATTACTATTTTCTTGATGGTTTTTCTGGTTATTTACAAATTCATATTGCTCCTGAGGATCAAGAAAAGACCATATTCACCTGTCCCTTTGGCACTTTTGCCTATAGGAGGATGCCCTTTTGCCTATGCAATGCCCCTGGTACCTTCCAGCGGTGTATGCTTAGCATTTTCAGTGATTTTTTAGAGAATTGCATAGAGGTGTTTATGGATGATTTTACTGTTTATGGATCCTCTTTTGATGCATTTTTGGATAGTTTGGATAGAGTTCTTAATAGATGCATTGAAACTAACTTGTGCTGAATTTTGAAAAATGTCACTTCATGGTAGAACAAGGTATAGTTTTAGGGCATATCATTTCCAGTAAGGGCATAGAGGTAGACCCTGCAAAAATAGTTGTTATTTCACAATTGCCTAACCCCTCTTGCGTGCGAGAGGTTCGTTCTTTTCTTGGTCATGCAAGGTTTTATAGGCACTTTATCAAGGATTTTAGCAAAGTGGCCCTTCCACTATCCAATCTGCTGCAAAAGGAGGTGGAGTTTGATTTTGATGACCAATGCAAAGAGGCTTTTGATTGCCTCAAGCGTGTAGTGACTACCACCCCTATCATTCAGGCACCTGATTGGACAGCCCCATTTGAGCTAATGTGCGATGCATCCAATTACGCATTGGGGGCTATCCTTGCTCAAAAGATTGATAAGTTGTCTCGGGTGATCTACTACGCTTCCAGAACTTTGGATGTTGCTCAAGCAAATTACACTACCACAGAGAAGGAGCTATTAGCGATAGTTTTTGCTCTTGAGAAATTACGTTCATATTTACTTGGTACTCGTGTTATTGTTTATACTGACCATGCAACTCTGAAGTACCTATTGAAGAAGGCTGAATCAAAGCCTAGATTGATCAGGTGGATGCTTTGGCTCCAAGAGTTTGATTTGGAGATCCGTGATTGGAGCGGTGCATCGAACCTCGTGGCTGACCATCTGAGTAGGATTGAGCGCGTGTCTGAGGACTCACCCATTTGGGATGATTTTCCGGATGACCATTTGTACATTCTGCATAGTATTTCTAATTCCTTCCCCACTCCTTTGTTTGCTAATATTGTGAATTATTTGGTTGCTTCTGTTTTTCCTCCCTTAGCATCTAAAGCTCAAAATGATAAAATTAAGAGCAATGCTAAGCATTATATTTGGGATGACCCCTATTTGTGGAAGTTGTGCAGTGACCAGGTTATTAGGAGATGCATTCCAGACCATGAGATTGACTCGGTACTGCAATTCTGTCATTCTTCCGCACCAGGTGGCCATCTTGGCATATAGAGGACAACTCGCAAGGTGCTTGACTGCGGTTTCTATTGACCCACCATCTTCAAGGATGCATGGAGAATCTATAGCGTTTGTGAGCCTTGTCAGAGAGCAGGCGGCTCACTTTCATGGAGACAGCAAATGCCTCAACAACCCATGTTATTCTGTGAGGTGTTTGATGTCTGGGGTATAGATTTTATGGGGCCTTTCCCTGTCTCTTTTGGTTTTGTTTATATTCTCCTTGCTGTTGATTATGTTTCAAAATGGGTGGAAGCCAAACCCACCAGAACTAACGATGCTAAGGTTGTTGTGAATTTTGTTAGATCTAATCTGTTTTGCAAGTTTGGAGTCCCTAGAGCCATCGTTAGTGATCAAGGCACCCATTTTTGTAACAAATCCATGTATGCCTTGCTAAAAAAGTATGGGGTCTTGCACAGAATTTCCACACCTTACCAACCCCAAACTAATGGGCAGGCTGAGATTTCAAACAGGGAGATAAAAAGGATCTTAGAGAAGATTGTGCAGCCGAATAGAAAGGATTTGAGCACCAAGCTGGATGATGCTCTTTGGGAGCATAGGACTGCCTACAAAGCACCCATAGGAATGTCACCTTATTGGGTTGTCTTTGGCAAGGCATGCCATCTTCCTGTAGAGATAGAGCAAAAAGCCTACTGGGCTGTAAAGACTTGCAACTTCTCTATTGAACAGGCTGGAGAGGAAAGGAAGTTGCAACTAAGTGAGCTAGATGAGATCCGTTTAGAAGCCTATGAGAATTCCAAATTCTACAAGGAGAAGACCAAGAAGTTCCATGACAGCTTGATAGCTAAGAATGACTTTGTCGTTGGACAAAAAGTTTTATTGTATAACTCTAGGCTCGGACTCATGAGTGGTAAGTTGAGGTCAAAGTGGATTGGTCCTTTTGTGGTGACTAATGTTTTTCCTTATGTATAGTTGAGATCAAAAGTGAATCCACAGATAAGAGCTTCAAGGTCAATGGACACCGGCTAAAACCATTCCTCACAAATCCCTTCTTAGTGGATGTAGTGGTGGAGGAGACCTCTTTACTTCACCATAATTCTCTTCCGCCATGACTTAGGGAGTTTTCTTTTTTTTTTTTTTCTGTCTCCTTCTTTACTTTTATTGCACTTGTCCAATTTTATTGATTATTTTGATTGCTCTTGATCTTGTGATTGTGCTACATTGAGGACAATGTGTTGTTTAAGTGTGTGGGGGGGGGGAGATTGTTCTTTAACTTTGTTGATTTTGTTGGGTATTCTAGATTAATTTTGTTGGGTTTTCTAGTTTAATTTTTTTAGGTTTTCTAGGTTAATTTTGTTATTTTGGTTTTATGTTTTATGTACAACATTGCATGTTTCTCTTTGAATTATAGGTTATGTACAGGTAATGGGTAATTGTTTTTGAAATAGGAGTTTCTTGGCATTCTGTATATTGAAATCCTTGTTTTTCTCTGCATGTCAAGTTAATTTTGAAAGTTCGAATTGGAAGTGATAGATTTACCCTTGGTGAAAATTTGAGCCATCATCATCTATTTTATTCGGTGTGTTTTGCCCCATTGATTGCTTGTACAATAGCCTTGGCTGGACTCTTGTTGATACTTCTTGCTTCACATGCATGTTGGGAGATGATTTAGGCATTGTGTTCTTATAAGCCTCTAGCCAAATGAGCCTACCTTGAATCAATTCCTTTGATAGCCCCTTTGAGCCTATGTTCTCCTTTCTTTGTTTTGAAGCTTATTACAAGCCTTAAGTGAAAAACCATGATCTCACCCTACCCTTAAGGAATTTTGGAGCTTTGGAATTGTTTTGGGAATAAGTGTGGGGGGGGGGGGGGGGTATGTTTCATTGGATGATATGTTTTTGTTGGCCATGCTTGATGATGTATTTTGGCCATGCTTGATGTATATACATATATTGCCTAATTGTTGCTTTATTTTTCAATTGCTATTTTTCACGTTAAAAAAAATGAAGAAAAAAAATAGAAAAAGAATGAAGTTGAATACATGATGTCTTGGTTTGAAGACTTGGATTGGTTTGAGGACTTGGTTGACTTTGTTTTGGGTTTACTTTTTATGCTTAATTTTTAATTTTGGTTTTGGGGTTTACTACTTTTTCTTAGTTTTGACTTATTCCCCATTGCTCCTCTATTCCTTTGGGTTTTAGCTACTTATCCCATACTTTCCTCTACCTTGTCCTTGGCCCCATTACAACCTTAAAAGACCTTTTGATCCTCATATGCATGTGTTTGTGGTGTGGTTGTCAATTTTAGAGTCTTGCCAAGTCTATGTGGTGTTTGTTTTCATGGGTGCTCTGAGAGTAAATAGTAGCCTAGACACTTGAGAGATAGAGTGCATATCTTATGAGGCTTTATCACTTTTCATTCTTGAGCTGATTGACTATCTTGTCATGTTTGAGATGCTTGGATGATTTTCATGACTGTCTTGATTCTTTAACCCTCTACGTGTTGGATGTTGCCCATTCCTTTCATTCCTTGAGATTCATTGAGAAATATGTAATTATTTTTGTGGTTGTTTGTTTCTCTTTAATGTCTCTGGATTTGTTCCTTGCTTTGCTTTTTGATTTTGCCTAGGAATGCAAAAGGCTAAGTGTGGGGGGGGGGGGGGGGGGATTTGATGTGTCATTATTTCCTCCTATTTCTTAACCCTTTTTGTCACCATTTTAATTACTGAGTAGCCTTAATCGTCAAATTAATTATGCAGTTTTATCATTTGGGCCTACTTGACTAATTTTGTGATTTTAATTTAATTTCAGGAGAATTATAAGTAATTGGGCTTAAATCCGGAATTGGGCTTGGACTTGAAGAGAGCATACAATTTTATTTTATCAAATCTTATCTTATCCAGATTTTATTTCATCTAGATTTTATTTCGTCCAGATTTTATTTCATCCAATCTTATCTTATCTTGTCCAAATTTTATTTTATTTCGTTTATGAACTTGGACTTAAAATAGATTTGTAAGCTTTGGGGTTGAGGACCTATATAATAGCACCAGGGTTTTAGTTTAGGGAGTTTTTTTTGGGGAGAGGAGAATAATTTTAGGGTTTTGCAATTCCAGTTTTTATTATTGTTCATGCACACTGTTCACGTAGAATAAAATTCATTTTTTGCAATTTCGTTTCTGCTTCAATCTACAATTTCGTTTTCTGCTGATTAATGGAAGGCTAAGTCTCCAGCGTTGTTTTTTCTTGAGGATCAAGCACAGCTCGCTTTGAGGTTTTGTTATTACTATTGAATACTGATCAGTTTTTCCTCTTCACCAATTACTCTGTATTTGTTGCTATTAATCCATGCATGCTTAGTGCTTGATTAATTGTCTTTGCGCTTAATTTACATTCAGGCTTAATGATTAGTTTCGTTCATGATTAATTGGTGTATGTGTTGCTTAATCACATAATGATAGCCTTAGGTTAATTTTTGCTTAGTAATTTAATTTAGGGTTGGATTAAGTGGTTGAACTGGTTAGAGATAAATCCTTGTAACCTAGGATAAGAGACTTACTTGTGAATCAAGGGGAAACAACATGTTTTAATTCAGTTATTTTCTAATTAAAATTTACTTGCTTTTTAAATCACAAAAACAAACAACCCCCCTCCCCAATTCGTTACTGTTTTATCACTATCTATTATGAACGTTGGTTGACCATTCTCATTGGGAGACAACCTAGGATCACTTCCTAGATACTGCATTTTTAATGTTTATTTGATTCAGGTACGACCTTGATCACCTAGTTTGAAGTCTCTCTTCAACAGCTTTTTATCCTGATAGGCCTTGACTCTTTCTTTGTAGAGTTTTGAAGATTCATAAGCTGTCAGTCGCAGTTCTTCCAACTCCAGCAGTTGAATCTTCCTATGCTCCTTGGATGCCTTTTCATCAAAATTCAGAAATTTTAGAGCCCAATATGCTTTGTGTTCCATTTCAACTGGTAAATGACATGATTTTCCATACACCAGTTGAAAAGGAGATAAGCCAATTCGGGTCTTGTATGTAGTTCTGTAAGCCCACATTGCATCTTCCAATTTGGTTGACCAATCTTTTACGGTTGACGCCACTGTTTTCTCTAATATCTTCTTCAATTCTCTGTTGGATACTTTGGCTTGCCCATCAGTTTGAGGGTGATAGGGGGATGCCACCTTATGATTCACATGATATTGACTCAACACCTTTTGAAGCTAAGCATTACAAAAATGTGAACCACCGTCATTGATCAAGATCCGAGGCACCCCAAATCGAGCAAAAATATTCTTCTTTATAAACTTTACCACAGTCTTAGCATCATTTCTTGGAGTGGCCACAGCTTCCACCCATTTAGACATGTAATCAACAACCACCAAAATGTACACATTACCTACAGATGAAGGGAAGGAACCCACAAAGTCAATACCCCAGCAATCAAAAACTTCAACTTCCATAATGTTTTGAAGAGGCATCTCATTCCTTCGGGAAATTCCCCCCATTCTTTGACATTGATCACACTTCAAGGCATGGTGATGGGCATCTTTGAAGAGTGTTGGCCAGAAAAATCCTGACTGTAAGACCTTAGCCATTGTTTTGTCTCCACCATAATGCCCTCTACATGGTGAATTATGACAGTGCCACAATATACCCTTGGCCTTCTCACTTGTCACACATCTTCTAAGGAGATTATCTGCACCTACCTTGAACAAGTGTGGGTCATCCCATATATAGAATCGAGCGTCATGGAAAAATTTATTCCGCTGCTGCCAAGTGAGGTCTTTGGGAATGATACCAGCCGCCTTAAAATTGGCCATGTCAGCAAACCATGGTCTCTCTACAATCAAAAACAAAGATTCATAAGGAAATTCATCTTTTATTTCAGCCTCATTTAAAGTGACTTCTTCATTGACTAGTCTAGATAGGTGATCTGCTACCACATTTTCATATCCCTTCTTATCCCTGATGACTAAATCAAATTCTTGGAGTAACAATATCCATCTGATCAGTCGTGGTTTGGAATCAGCTTTGCATAACAAATATTCAATTGCTGCATGATTAGCGTAAATTACTATCTTTGACCCCACCAAATAAGATCAGAATTTCTCATGTGCATAAACGATTGCCAACAATTCTTTCTCAGTGGTGGCATAATTGATCTGAGCATCATTCAACACTTTGCTAGCATAGTAGATGGTATGAAAAATTCTGCCCTTTCGCTGTCCCAGCACAACACCTTCTGCATAATCACTTGCATCACACATTAATTCAAACTCTTGTCCCCAGTCTGGTGCTGTAATCACAGGAGCAGAGACCAACTTGGATTTTAAGGTATTAAAGGCTTCTAAACATTCATCATTAAACACAAACACAACATCCTTGTTCATCAGATTACTCAGTGGTTTAGCAATTTTGGAAAAGTCTTTAATGAATTGCTGATAGAATCCAGCATGACCCAAAAAACTTTGTATGCCTTTAACATTAACTGGAGGGGGAAGTTAACATTAACTAGAGGGGGAAGTTTATCAATAACATCAATCTTTGCTTTATCCACCTCAATTCCTCTTCTAGAAATCTTGTGTCCCAGCATGATGCCTTCTTGAACCATGAAGTGGCATTTTTCCTAGTTGAGCACCAAATTTGATTCTTCACACCGTTGTAACACTTTCTCTAGATTTGCTAGGCAATTTTCAAAAGATGCACCAAAGATAGAGAAATCATCCATAAAGACTTCAATACATTTCTCTACCATGTCAGCAAAAATTGCCATCATACATCTCTGGAAATTAGCAGGGGCATTACATAAACCGAACGGCATGCGGCGATAAGCAAATACACCAAAGGGGCATGTGAAAGCTGTCTTTTCTTGGTCCTGAGGATCCACTGCAATTTGATTGTAGCCCGAGTATCCATCTAAGAAATAGTAGAAAGATTGCCCTGCAAGTCTCCCAAGCATTTGGTCCATGAAGGGAAGCAGGTAATGGCCTTTCCTGGTGGCTTCATTTAGCTTCATGTAATCAATACACATCCGCCACCCTTCTTGTAGGAATTAGCTCATCTTAATCATTCTTTATCACCGTCATACCTTCTTTTTTCGGAACAACTTGAACAGGACTAACCTATGAACTGTCTGAGATTGGGTAGATGAGCCCTTCCTCTAGCAACTTGAGCTCTTCCTTCCTTACTTCTTCCTTCATTATTGGATTCAACCTTCTTTGAGGTTGTCTCACGGGCTTTTAATCAGCTTCCATATTAATTTTGTGCATACAATATGATGGAATGATCCCTTTTAAATCAGAGATGTGCCAACCAATAACGGCTCTGCGACTTTTCAGAATCTGTACCAGTTGATCCTCTTCTTTCTTCTGCAAGGAGCTGCTAATTATTACAGGTTTAGTCTCATTGTCCTCCAAAAATACATACTTTAGATGCGCTAGAAGGGTCTTCAATTCTACTTTGGGCTTTTCTTTTGGTCTATTGTTTTCCACTTCTTCAAACATCACATGACCAATAGACTCATCGTCTGGATCATCTAGCTTTTCAATACAAGCCAAAATTTCCCCTCCATCTTTACTGACTAGGCATTTTGTCTCATAGTCAAATTCTTTCTGCACAAGAGTCTGTAATACCATGGACGAGGCTGTTACTTCTATCTCCTGCTCCAACATTTCTTCTTCAAAACAGGGCTCACTATCATCTAGGTGTTTCATTGCTTCAAATAAGTCAAAGGAGATCTTCTGATCCTCTACACTTAGTTCCAATTTACCTTTACCCATGTCTAATACACAACTAGCAATTGACAGACAGGGTTGTCCCAGAATGATTAGAACCTCATGGTCTTCATGCCTTTCTCCTTTGGTAATCGGTTGATGAGGAAATGTGTTAACTTGGAGATTATTTTCTTGGTGAGTGTGTACTTGTGAGCACTACTCCCGTTGTTGCGCTTTCTCCTCATTTTCTTCTTCTAAATCATGCTCATTTACAAGGCTTCCCTCTTAAGCTTCAACCTCTACACATTCTTCTTCTCTTCTACCCATGACTTGAGTCACTTCTTCTACCAGTTTACCAACCTGAATTTCTGCACTTTTAAATGTTCGTTGAATAGATCCAATTGTATCCTTGAATTGCATTAACAAAGTATCCAGATTGGAACCTCTTTCTGCTTCATTTTGATAGTAGAGTTGTAACTCTGGTTCCCCTTGATAATTTTCTAAAGAATAGCTCTTGTGAAATTGAATCTCCTGATTTTGTATTGAATTATGATTAGCTTTAGAGCTAGCATGATATGCCATGAATTCTACAAACGCACTTTCAAGATCAGGGGCTCTTTCCTTTTCATATTGATTGTAAGGATCTAACTCCTGACTCCACCCAGAATTATTCGTGGAATACAGATAAAAATTGTCCTTGTAATGCTCCCTTCGACAAAAGTCACAATTTATTTGTGGAATAGAAATAATAATCTCCATGATGTTGAATCAGAAGATCAAACTTCTTCGTCTAAAATGGAAGCTACTGTCCTATCTTGCAACAATTTCCTTCTCTTTTCGGCTCGGTTCCTTCTTAAAGTGGCTTCAATTTCCAAGTCCAGAAGAACTAAATGACCTGTAGGAGATCTATGCATACAAAACACTGACAAAAACAACGGTTATCCAATTCAAGAAGAAAACGAATATAAACAAAACATGTATTCACATGTAATAAAAGAATAACAAATAGACACTTAATGAACTGAACTAAACTTTCCAAATAGAAAGAAGTTCCTCGAAAATGACGCCAAAAACTTGTTCGACGGCCGATAAGTGCACCGGATTGCGCAAGTAGTATAAAATAGTAAGTGAATACCGAGTATCAAACTCTCAGGGAACTTGTTTTACTTGGTAAAGTTGTGGTTCAGTAAATAAGTGTCTTGGAATGAAAGTTTGGTGTGTGGTATGGACAATTATGTAAACTAAGCTATTCAAAAGCAAATCACGTGAGTAGTGGTGTGTGAAGATAGATAGACAACGTGTTGGTCTTCCTATTGGGTGACTGATGTTATTAAGGATGTTCTCTACCTCACAATGTTCATGTGTTCTATGTTATCTCTTGGACTGCTAAACCCTGATGTCTCATGCATGTTTAGCCTAATCCTAATCAAGCATCGCCCTCAGATCCCTCTTGTTGGACTAAACTTAACTAGGACCGCATTAAGACATAACATAACAAAAACTAGGTTACCGTACCCCGATGTCTCGTGAAAATACGATAAGCTAGCCATGTCCTATCAGGTTCTAAGGATCAAACCATTTCCCAATGTTGAGTGACCCTAACTAAGCATGCAGTTACGTGATCAAGGCAAAGGCACACTAGAATTAAGTACTGATAACACAGTGAACACATGAAACATCATTAGATAGATATTAAATTATTTACATCAAGTACCCCATAGGAAGAACCAACTGAGGATTTAGCTCTTCGTAGTAGGGAAGCTTCCTTTACAACAATGAATAGAGAAGATGAAAGATAGAAGCAATACAAGTAGTGGGGATGTCTCCTCCACCATTAGAAACCTCACAAACTCTCAAAATCTCATTCAAAACTCTGTAGGATGGCTTCCACTTCAAGCTCAGTTTTCTCTCAGTCTATCCACAGCCAAAAACTCTAAAAAAACTCAACTCCCCTCAAAAATCGTGATTTCAACTTAAATAGGCAATCCTGTTGGTGGGCGTGCGCTTAGCGGAAGATGAGCTCGCTTAGCGCGTGTTAGTGACTTTTGGCTTAGCGCTGTTAGACAAATGGCCTCAGTTATCTTAAGAAGAGGGGGTTGAATTAAGATAACAAGAACTATTCTCCAATTAAAATTTTACTCTCTCTTTTTAGATTAACAATGCACCCTTAACATGAATTACTCAAAAGATAATTAAAAATAAACTTCTTTCAAGCCAAAGATAAATAGTAATAAATAAAAGAAGTTTAAGGGAAGAGAGAAATGCAAACTTGATTTATACTGGTTCGGCCACTTCCCGTGCCTACGTCCAGTCCTCAAGCAACCCACTTGAGATTTTCCACTTTCTTGTAAAATCCTTTTACAAGTTCTGAACACACAAGGACAATCCTTCCTTTGTGTTCAGAATTCTTTTACAACAAGAGACCCTCGATCTCTTAATCCCTTTTCAAAAGTAAGAAGAAGAGAAGAAGAAATCTCTCTTGAAAGAGATAGTTTGTACAATGAAGATCAATCACAATTCCTTATTGAATATGCAAGTGTTTGACCAAGGAATCTTTGAGAGGATAAGACATTTCAATTCAGAAAAACTCTCTTAATCTTTTGAGAGGATAAAACTTTTTGGGCAATGAAAACTCTCTCTGAATTCGTGTTTCCAAGTCACATATAAATAGACCTTTGATGGCCATTCATAAACCATTTGAATAGATGTGACTCTTGAAAGTTATTTTCTGAAAATCTCATCTGGTAATCGATTACAGGATTTGTGTAATCGATTACAGGTTTTAATATTTGAATAAAAACGTTTATTAACTGCTGGTAATCGATTACCAATATTGTGTAATCGATTACACAGTCTAAAATTTGAATTCAAATATTTAGTAGCTGTTGTAAATCATTTTTGGCCACTGGTAATCGATTACATCCTCTGGTAATCGATTACCAGAGAGTAAATCTCTTGAAAAACACTTTTTAACTTAAATTATTTGGCCAAACCTTTTGCTATATCAATTAGGAATTCCCTTCCTAAAATACTAGTGATCATCTTGATGTTGTGGCTTGTAATCTTGAATCATTGTCTTGAATTTAAACTTGGAAAGCCCATTTGCATCATTTGCATCAAATCATCATGATCATCATCAAAACATCAAAGGCAATTGCTTCTACAATCTCCCCCTTTTTGATGATGACAATATAAGTCCTGAAATCAAGATTCAAGCAAGCAATGTATATATATAAAATTTGCGTTTTACTCCCCCTATGTTTTGGAATTGATGATCACTTGATTTCTAAGCTTTTTCTAAGCTTCTACACCCCATTTTTCTCCCCCTTTGGCAACATCAAAAAGCCAAAGAACTTGGGAATCAAAACAGATATATAATAATGAAGTGGATACAGATCAATTACAAAGTATAAGTCATAACCAACCAAAATCAGAAATAAGACATAACCAAACCAGAATCCAAACAATTCAAAATTCAAAAAGACATAGTATCAAAGCATAAAAGTCTAAAAGTCAAATACTAAAAGATAAAGTACTGAGAATAATAATCTAAGTATCATAGCCAAAATACACGGCTTATAAGAGACATAGAATGATAAACTAAATTCTAAGAAGGTGGAGGTGGTGGTGGAAGATCGAAACTCTAACGAATATAACCCACATCCTCTTCAAGCTGTGTGAGGCGAATATCCATTCTGGAAAAACGAGTATCCAGTGAGTCGAAACGTTCACCAATATAAGAACGAAGACCCCGTAATTCGGAAAGAACTTCAGTCATGAGGGCTGAATCATCTCGCTGAGGAGGAGGTGAAGGAGTACGCTCATCGTGAGGAGGGAGTGCGTCTTTCTTCAGCCATTGTCCATTCCGATCCTTACGGTATCCAAAGGAAGTCACTGCACCAGCACCAATTGCAAAGGAACGCTTGACTTGAACAAATGGTTCATCATCAAGCGGAATTTGAAAATGACGCAGAAACAAAGTTATCAATTGAGGGTAAGGGAGAGGTGCATTGGCCCGTAATGCCTTAAGCATTTGGTACCGAACCAAATGGGCCCAGTCGATCTGACGACCGGTGAGAAAAGCCCACATCAGAATTAAATCCTCCTCAGAGGTTTGTGCTAAATTTGAAGACCGGGGAAGCAAAATTCTAACAATTATATAGTGCATGATGCGATTATCAAATGTGAATGACCCGGCCAGCAATCTACTGGTCATTTCAGCCCGGTCATTGCAGACCATACGGCGAGCATCATGACTAGAATAATCAAATTTCCAGTCATCAACAATGGTGCCCTCAAAAGGTGCACCTTGACTGGGTAAATGAGTTAAAGAAAAAAACAATGACTGATCAATGACCATAGGAATACCATGCACCTCAGAGGTAATAATGTCATCCTAAATTTTTAAATTGCAGTAGAAGACCTTTACAAGTTCAAGATAATGTGGCAATTTTAATGACATGAAATCAACAAGGCCAGAATATTGAAACACTTGATAGCAATCAAACGTTTCATCATTAAAGAACTCTACGTCTAGGTACTTAGGGTCTAAGATGATCCTAGAAGAAAATTGAGAGAGGTACCGTAAACGCTGATCATCGAAAGAAAACAATGTGGATGATCTTGGAGATGACAAAGATGGATGAATAGGTGTTGTGGGTGCTTCGGATGGTCCGTGGCGGCGATGGGCAGCAGCAGCGGCGGTGGAGGATGATCCCTTTCTCTTCTTCGATGGCTCTGCCATTTGATGAAGTTTTAGTGGATTTTAATCGGTGAAAGTGAAAGAGGAGTGAAAAAGAGGAAGATTGGGATTTACGGGACGTGATTTGGTGAAGAATTGAGTGAGATACGAAGGTTGGAAGATTTAGGTATGGAGGAGGCGTGAGAGAGAGCCTTGGCTGCGCAACAACTCTGATTTCGTGAGTATTTATAGACGAGGACGAGTTGTAATCGATTACAAGGCTTGGTAATCGATTACAGGAGTAATAAGCCTTCTGGTAATCGATTACAGGATGTTGTAATCGATTACAGGCTGCCTGTTCTTGTGTAATCGATTACACTGATTGGTAATCAATTACCAGAGCATAAACTAGGCTAGTTCCTTAAAAGAATTACCTATGTCTATGCTAAATACATCTAATACTATCAATCATCGTCACTAATATGTATTTAATTCATTCAAACAATTATTAATCAAACAATTAATACACACCAATCAAATATAATCAAATACTTACAATTAAACACAATCAAACAAAAGCAATCATCAAAACATAATCAAAAACAATTATCAAAGACAATCAACATAACTATCAATCAAAAAAAATTATCAAATACAATCAACATAACTATCAATCAAAAACATTAATGACAATCAAATATTTAAGGAGTAAACACGCATCAAAAACTCAATCAAAAGTTAACAATCATAGACAAAAATCATCAAAGTAATCAATCAAAGACAAGTGACCTGTTGGTATCATTTGATATTACTTGTTGGGCTTGTTGATCAAGTGGCCTTTGTTTGTTGTCTCCAAAATATGAATAAACTTTGATGCATGCCATGTGTTTGGAGAAATTGCTATCAATGTATCGCCATTGCTCTTCTCCATTTTCATATTCTTTCATCATGATACCCAGATTTATGATTTTATTTTTCTGAATCACTTGAATTTTATTTTTTTTATTTTCTACCCAAGTGATCTATGCTTTCTTTTCTTTCTTTTCTTTGAGATTCCTCTTGTCGGATTTTTCAATTCTTCTTTCAAAGATAAGATAATCGGATCTCATGTGCCCAGGTTGATTACTTTCATAGCATCTTGGGGCTAAGGAGGAGTCTTCTTCTTTCTTCTTTGTATTGATGTTTGATTTCCTTTTATTTCTTTTGTCTCTCAAAAATTTATTGAACCTTTTCACAAAGAGTCTGAAATCATCATCATCATCTTCTGTTTCAGTCAAGTCCTATTTGTCACTTTCTTCTTGAATAAAAGATGATGAGGCTCTGAGTGCTATTCCTTTTCTCTTTATATCATTCTCTTCATGTTGATGGAGTCTCATAAGTTCCATTTCATGTTCTTGAAGTTTTCCAAAGAGAGTGGCAAGAGACATATTAGTGAGATTTCTTGATTCTACAATTGCTGTTACTTTTGGTTGTCGTTGCCTGCTTAAACATCTCAACACTTTGTTAATAAGATCTTCATTAGGAAATATTTTTCCCAAAGATGCAAGATGATTAACTATACAAGTAAATCTCTTCTGCATATCTTCTATGGTCTCATATTGAAACATTCTGAACATTTCATATTCATGTATAAGAGTGTTTATTCTAGATCTCTTGACATCAGTTGTGCCTTCATAGGTTACTTGCAAAGTATCCCACATTTCTTTTGCATTTTTACAATTTGAGACTCTAAAAAATTCATCCATGCTTAATGCAGAAGTGATTATATTTTTTGCCTTTAAATTGTATTGAACCTTTCTTCTCTCATATCATTCCATTCTTCTCTTGGTTTTTCTATAGTTGCATTTCCCACTATCTTTGTAGGAATAAAAGGACCAACTTCAATGGCTTCCCATATATTTAAATCTATGGCTTCAATAAGGATTTGCATTCGGGTTTTCCAATAGTGATAACCCTCGCCATTGAACATAAGAGACCTATTAATAGAATTTCCCTCAAGAAAAGGAAAGTTGGATGAGGCCATATCTATTCTTGAAGTTTTTAAACTTTATACAAGAAACCTGCTCTGATACCACTTGTTAGACAAATGGCCTCAGTTATCTTAAGAAGGGGGGGTTGAATTAAGATAACAAGAACTATTCCCCAATTAAAATTTTACTCTCTCTTTCTAGATTAACAATGCACCCTTAACATGAATTACTCAAAAGATAATTAAAAATAAACTTCTTTCAAGCCAAAGATAAATAGTAATAAATAAAAGAAGTTTAAGGGAAGAGAGAAATGCAAACTTGATTTATACTGGTTCGGCCACTTCCCGTGCCTACGTCCAGTCCTCAAGCAACCCACTTGAGATTTTCCACTCTCTTGTAAAATCCTTTTACAAGTTCTGAACACACAAGGACAATCCTTCCTTTGTGTTCAGAATTCTTTTACAACAAGAGACCCTCGGTCTCTTAATCCTTTTTCAAAAGTAAGAAGAAGAGAAGAAGAAATCTCTCTTGAAAGAGATAGTTTGTACAATGAAGATCAATCACAATTCCTTATTGAATATGCAAGTGTTTGACCAAGGAATCTTTGAGAGGATAAGACATTTCAATTCAGAAAAACTCTCTTAATCTTTTGAGAGGATAAAACTTTTTGGGCAATGAAAACTCTCTCTGAATTCGTGTTTCCAAGTCACATATAAATAGACCTTTGATGGCCATTCATAAACCATTTGAATAGATGTGACTCTTGAAAGTTATTTTCTGAAAATCTCCTCTGGTAATCGATTACAGGATTTGTGTAATCGATTACAGGTTTTAATATTTGAATTAAAACGTTTATTAACTGCTGGTAATCGATTACCAATATTGTGTAATCGATTACACAGTCTAAAATTTGAATTCAAATATTTAGTAGCTGTTGTAAATCATTTTTGGCCACTAGTAATCGATTACATCCTCTGGTAATCAATTACCAGAGAGTAAATCTCTTGAAAAACACTTTTTAACTTAAATTACTTGGCCAAACCTTTTGCTATATCAATTAGGAATTCCCTTCCTAAAATACTAGTGATCATCTTGATGTTGTGGCTTGTAATCTTGAATCATTGGGTTGAATTTAAACTTGAAAAGCCCATTTGCATCATTTGCATCAAATCATCATGATCATCATCAAAACATCAAAGGCAATTGCTTCTACAAGCGCCAGTCACACTCGCTCAGCCTGGAGGTGAAGATGGTGCGCTTAGCGAGTTGCGCTCGCTAAGCGCCTCTATACAGCTCATCCTTCTTCAAGAATTGTCCCCACGCTTAGCCATCAGATGATGTGCTTAGCGGATGACACGCTTAGCCAGATGATGAGCGGCTTAGCGAGTTCATGAAATCTGCACTTCACCAATCTTGGCTATTTTAACTAAAATTGAAGTGGAATGATCATTAAATACACAAAGCTGGGATACAAAGTACCTATTACCTAAATTATCAAAAAGTAATTACAATACTACCGAAAATAAAGAATAGCTCATTGGTTTCCAAGTGACAAAACATGCAATGATTTTGTACAAAGGTGTGTGATTCACAAAATATTGATTACATGATAAAAAAAAATGAAACAAAAATGCTTTCATCAATTGTTTTTCACAAAGCATGTAGATATTCAAAGAAAAGAACATAATGCATGCAATACAATTAGATAAAGTTAGGCACAAGACAGATATCAAGCAAAGTAGCTTAAACCAAAGTCTCACGGCTACTGTTTCACTCAAGCTCGAGTGTTTAGGCTATTAAGCAATAACAATCTGCAAGAGTTCTAATATTTGTACTTCATCTCATGCCATAAAGTCAGAAATGCACAAATAGAATCAGAACGACTTTCATAGGCTTGTAGTGAGGCTTGGCTACAAGAATTATTGGTTTTTCTAGGATCAAAGGCTTAAATTCTAAGAGAGCATAGATCCTAGACTCACCCAATTTATTTCTTTTCAATTTATGTAGCTCACTCACTTGCCTTGAATTTGGCCTTATTACAATAGCACACACTCTCTTTATTTGCATTTTACTCTTTTTCTTCTTTTTTTTATTTTAAACACATAACTTATTT
Organism: Glycine max; assembly: GCF_000004515.6. NCBI lineage: Eukaryota > Viridiplantae > Streptophyta > Magnoliopsida > Fabales > Fabaceae > Glycine > Glycine max. The sequence continues at coordinate 14,697,668 of NC_038252.2, read as the reverse complement.
GTTGTGTGTGCTGATGTGTCTTACCTTTTCACTTCACATCCCAACTAACTCCCCCAAATTTGGGGCAAATTGCCTTGAACCATATGCTCTCCTAGCACCTAAGCAAGGTAGATGGAGATATTCATTCAAGCTCAGGGTTCAATTTGAAAATTTAATTCAGCTCATAAAGGGTGCAAAGGATACAATTATAATTCAAGGTAAGCTTTTTGGTCAAGTAGTTTAAAAAAAACAATGGCCTTCATCACTTTCAAACTTATGCATTTCATTCTAGAATTCAGAGACTGATACAAAGCTATTGCTCAATGCTAGTCGTTCATTTACAATCTAAGATCACACTCTCACCGGGTTATGGTTCAAGCTTTTCTGTCTCAATCAATCTGTCTACTGACTATCATTTCTAATTGTAAGCTTACATTCTTGTTCTTTCTTTGTCTAGCATACACACTTGCTCAAACTCATGATAAAACACAAGCTTCATTTCAATCATGCATTCAATCCACAATCACCATTTCAAAACTATACTAAAACCGCATTTTCAAGGAGTCAAGTTAAACTGTTATATCTGCATCAGGACTTTCAAAATCTTTCCAAAACAAAAAGTATACTGTAAACCATATTAACATACCATAAAACCATAATAGTTCATATGTACTAAAAACCGTACAACCAATATACCACACAAACATAATAATTAAAATGTACTAAAAACAAGATAATTATAATAATAATAATAATAGAAGGACATGTAATTAGATCCTGTCATTCATCCTGATCCTATTCCTCATCATCAAAATGTAGCATTGGAGTCCCCGGAGGAGTAGTAGTTTGTCCCTCCTCTTCATCTGAAAAATGGAGAACGGGGGTAACAGGAGGAGTAGTGGCTAATCTAGGTACTGGAACTGTGGGGTCTTCAGAGATAATAAGAGGTGTAGATGGGAGAGCTTCTTTTGGCATGGGAAAAGATGGATCCACCACTAGAGATGATGGATCAGCTGGTACTGGTACTGGCTCAGGAGAAGAAGCCTCATCGGGTCTCATCTCTAACCCTCCACCTGAAAAATCAAAAGCTCCAGGGATGGTGGCTTCAGAAGATGCATCGTGTACCTGCTGAGGTACCTGAGCACTGGGACCCCCACCTTCTCTCACAATAGAAGGCAGAATTCCGGGTCAGGATACCTTCTCCATGAACTGTTCCACTAAACGAATGGATCCTAGAGGAGCTACCACCTGCAAGCTCTGCATTAACAAAATCTGTCCTTGATGAAGACTCTGAAGCATGGCTTCAAAGTGCTGAGAGTCCTGGGAAGATGGGCCTGGAGGAGCTGGTGTAGGAGTAGCAGAAGTGGAAGGAGCTGGTGGAGCAGAAGAAGAAGGAACATAAGCTGGTCGAGCCCTTGCCTTCCTTGCCCCTTTGAAGTTAACTGTCAAATCATCCACATTCCAACATTTTTTCTTAATGTAGGCCAAGTTAATGGTCGGGCTTAGGTTCTCATAGGTCAAACTGTTAGAGGTAACTCCTCTAGCTCTGCAGAGGGCAGTGATCAAGGCTGGAAATCCGAGCCTAGAGGAGTTACTCTGAGCAATGGAAGAAATTTGACCTGAGATAAGGGCTACGGTGTTCATGTTCATGTTAGACACCAAGCCATAGACCAACCTAGCTCTGTCCATGTTCAAATTTGAGGTGTGGGATGTGGGAGCTAGGTTGGAGTAAGAGAAGACACTCCATGTCTGGGCCAGCGTCGTCAGATCTTTTTTGAGAAGTTTCCACGGTTGGCCCTCAGCATTCAAAATAAACCCCTTGCGGGGAATACAAAGACTGGTTTCAATCTCCTGGTGATTTATCCTCAACCTGCAAAACCTAGAGTAGGTGGGTAAAGATTTCCCCTCCTCTAACACCACTAGAGTCTGAAGAAATTCATTCAGGTTGTCTGCATCGATCTTAATCAGATGTCCTCTTACTCTAACTTGTTTAGGGGTTGGTTCCTCTGGTCTGTATAGATTAGCATAAAATTCCTTCACCAGAGCCACGTCTATGCTTCCATCTTGGAGGTTGGAAAGGCGTTTATGGAGATTACGCCTCTCCAACTCCACTTTAAACTCGTCGAACTCAGTATGATAAATTTTAACATTTCTCTCCGGAATGATGTTCCGACTGAGAATGTTGTCCGTATATCTGTTCCAAGCTTCCAGAGATTGGAAACGCCTGGAATCATACTGAGCTGTGGGTCTAGAAGTCGTGCTCTTTCTCTTCCTAGATGCCATTTGATGTGAAGAGGTTATGCGAATATAGTCCAAAGATGCAGATTTTTTAGCTCAAAAACACGGAAACAAGAAATGTGATATAAAGAGAGAGAACACAGAATTTCGGAGAATAGATGCAATGTAACTACTGTGAGCAGTTACACTGAACTTAAGCAAATTTCAATGCACTCGCTGAGTGAGTTGTGCTCGCTGAGCGAGAAAGAGACGTTTGGTTTCTCTCGATGATCTCGCTTAACGGCCCAATGGGCTCAGCCGAACTTAAAAATCAAAAATATTTTTTTTAGAGTTGGGCTTAGTGCAAAGCAGTGTGCTCAGCGAGTTCTGCAGATAAGAAATCCTGCAACTCTCGCTAAGTCGGGCTCCAGGCTAGCTTAGCGAATATAATGCATCCTAGATACAGAAGGGGCATGCACTTAGTGAGTGGTTGCTGGCTTAGCGCTATTCAGTCCGCAAGGAAATTGGGCTTAGCGCAGGTACACCCCGCTTAGCCAACAAACACACTGCGGTTAGCGAGTAGGTTCTTGCTTAGCCCAATTCAGATCGAATTGAATTGGGCTTAGCGAAAGATGAGCTCGCTTAGCGCATTAGTGACTTCCGGCTTAGCACCAGTCACACTCGCTCAGCCTGGAGGTGAAGACGGTGCGCTTATCGAGTGATGCTCGCTCAGCGCCTCTATACAGCTCATCCTTCTTCCAGAATTGCCCCCGCGCTTAGCCATCAGATGGTTCGCTTAGTGGATGACACACTTAGCCAGATAATGAGTGGCTTAGCGAGTTCATGAAATCTGCACTTCACCAATCTTGCCTATCTGAAATTGAAGTGGAATGATCATTAAATACACAAAAGTGGGATACAAAGTACCTATTACCTAAATTATCAAAAAGTAATTACAATACTACCAAAAACAACTATACATGGGGGGAGTTGTATACAATTTACAACAGTTTTTTACGTTAAAGTTAGTCGTATTGACCAACTACCAATATCTTTTGAGCCTACCAAATAAGATCTGAACTTTTCAAGTGCATAGACAATTGTCAGCATTTCTTTTTCTATGGTAGCATAGTTCACCTATGCATTATTTAGAACCTTGCTGGCGTAGTATATAGCATGAAAAAATTTTCCCTTCCTTTGTCCAAGCATTGCACCTACGGCATAGTCACTCACATCACACATCAACTCAAATTATTGTCCCCAACCTGGTGCTGTAATTGTTGGACAAGTGGCCTCAGATATCTTAAGAAGGGGGGGTTGAATTAAGATATCACAAACTATTTCCCCAATTAAAATTTTATTTCACTTTCTATTCAAGTTATAAATTCCCTTAAAAATGAACTTCTTAAATATTGATTCAAATAGAGCAATTTGAATATGAATATAAAACAATAATAAATAAAGGAGTTTAAGGGAAGAGAGATTGCAAACTCAGATTTATACTGGTTCGGTCACACCCTTGTGCCTACGTCCAGTCCCCAAGCAACCCGCTTGAGAGTTCCACTATCTTGTAAAAGCCTATTACAAGATCTGAACCACACAAGGACAACCCTTCCTTTGTGTTCAGATTTCTTTACAACAAGAAACCCTCGGTCTCTTAATCCTTTTTCAGAATAAAGAAGAAGAGAAGAAGTAATCTCTCTTGAAAGAGATAGATTGAACAATTTGAGCACTCAAATAATTCCTTATTGAATCACAAGTGTTTTGGCCAAGGAATTTTTAAGAGGATAAAACGATTTTGCTTTTTAAGAGGATAAGACCTTTTTGTTCTGAAAAACTCTTAGCAAATTCGTGTCTCAAGTCACATATATATAGGCCTTTGATAGCCATTCAAGAACCAAATAAAAAGATGTGACTGTTGAGAATATTTTCTGAAAATCTGCTCTGGTAATCGATTATAGTATATGTGTAATCGATTACAAGCTTTAAAATTTGAATTAAAACGTTCAATAACTGCTGGTAATCGATTACCATATATGTGTAATCGATTACACAGTGCAAATTTTGAATTCAAATTTTAATAGCTGTTGTAAATCAGTTTTGGCCACTGGTAATCGATTACATCCTCTGGTAATCGATTACCAGAGAGTAAATCTCTTGAAAAAGACTTTTTAACTTAAATTTCTTGGCCAAACCTTTTGCTACTTCAATTGGAATTCCCTTCCTATTTAATATACTCTTCCTAAGACTCTAGAGACTGTCTTAATCATCCATCTTGAATATCTTTGATTTCTTTGTCTTGAATAAAACTTTGAGAAACATGTAACCCTTTGGCATCATCAAAACCTTCAGCTTGATCCTTTGTCTACAGTAATTACTGGAGCAGACACTAATCTGGTTTTCAAATCATTAAATGCTTCCATGCACTCTTCATTGAACACAAAATCAACAACTTTATTCAACAGATTGCTAAGTGGTTTGGTGACTTTTGAGAAATCTTTTATGAATCGCCTGTAGAACCCTGCATGTCCTAAGAAACTTCTCACTCCCTTGACATTCATTGGAGGAGGAAGTTTCTCAATTACATCAATCTTTGCCTTCTCCACTTCTATTCCCCTTACTGAAATTTTATGCCCTAGCACTATTCCATCTTGAACCATGAAATGGCATTTCTCCCAATTGAGAACTAGATTAGACTCTTCACATCTCTGTAATACTCTTTCAAGATTTGATAGGCACCCATCAAAAGATGGCCCAAAAACAGAGAAATCCTCCATGAAAACTTCAATGCATTTTCCACCATATTAGAAAAAATTTCCATCATACACCTCTGAAATGTAGTTGGGGCATTGCACAAACCAAAAGGCATGTGCCGATATGCGAATACACCAAAAGGGTAGGTGAAAGCAGTCTTCTCTTGATCTTTGGGATCTACAACAATTATAGCCAGAATACCCATCCAGAAAACAATAATAGGATTGCCCTAGGAGTCTTTCAAGCATCTGGTCCATGAAAGGAAGTGAATAATGGTCCTTCCGAGTGACATCATTCAGCTTCTGATAGTCAATGCACATTCTTCAGTCGGTGATAGTCCTTGTGGATATTAACTCATCTTTATCATTTTTAATGACTGTCATACCTCCTTTCTTGGGGACAACCTGCACAGGGCTAACCCATGCACTATCCGAGATGGGGTAAATAAGACCTGCTTCCAACAACTTAAGCACCTCCTTACGCACCTCCTCTTTTATGAATGGATTCAGTTTTCTTTGAGGCTATCTCACTGGTTTATAATCAACTTCCATATTGATTCTGTGCATGCAATAAGATGGACTAATTCCTTTCAAGTCAGATATGCGCCATCCAATTGCAGCTTTGTGTCTCTTCAAAATCTGCACTAGTTGATCTTCTTCTGTTTTCTTCAACGAGCTGCTAATAATCACTGGTTTGGAGTCATTGTCTTCCAAGAATACATACTTCAAATGTGCAGGCAAGGTCTTCAATTCTACTTTTGGTTTTTCTATTTGGCCACCGTTCTTCAATTCTTCAAATGTAGTATGTCCCTCAAAATTTTCTCCTACACCATCCAACTCTTTAATACAAGTCTGCACTTCATGTTCCTCCTCTTTAGTCAGACATTCTACATGATTAATCAATGTTTTTTCCAAAGGAGAGTGCAGTACCATGGCTGTAGCAGCTAATTCTATTTTCTGTTCTACCTTATCCAGATCAAAGCAAGCTTTATTATCATTTGCATGCTTCATTGCTTCAAATAAGTTGAATGAGACTTTCTTATCCTCCACACCCAATTCTAACTTGCCTTTCCCCATATCTACTATACAGCTGGTCATGGACATGAAAGGACGTCCCAAGATTGTAGGAATGTCAGGATCCTCCTCTATATCCATAACCACAAAATCTGTAGGGAATACAAGTTGCTTGACCTGAATCAACACATCCTTAATCACTCCATATGGTCTAGCAATGGAGCGATCTGCCAATTGGAGGGTCATGCGTGTGGGCATTATCTCTATCTCTCCAAGTCACCGACACATGGAGAGAGGCATTAAATTGATACTAGCTCCCAAGTCTATGAGAGCTTTACCCACAGAAACCTCACCAATGGAACACAGTATAGTGACACTTGCAGGATCTTTGTGCTTCGGGGGAAGGATGCGTTGAATAACCACACTACAGTTACCTTCCACTACAATAGTATCACTATGTATGTACCGGTTCTTCTTGGTCAGCATGTCTTTTAAAAATTTGGCATAAAAGGGCATTTGTTGGAGAGCTTCTCCTAAAGGCAAAGTAATTTCCAGTTTCTTGAAGATGTCAAGAAATCTGGCCAAGTGTCTTTCCTTGTCTTTCCGGGAAGGTACCAAAGGGTATGGTACTTTCTTTGCCTTCAGTAGGAGTAGTCTCTTTCTTCTTCTCTCGTACAGCCTCACTCTTGCTCTTTTTTTTTCTCCTCATCAACCTTCTCTTTTTCTTTTTCCTTTTTCTGATTTTTTTCTTTTTCTTTTTTTTCTTTTTCTTGTTCTTCCTTCATCTTTATTCCTTCTTGACTATCTTGTATTTGGGTCTCTCTCTCCTGGTCATCTTCATCTTCCAAAATCTCCTCAAGTTCAACAAAGTCTAAAACTTGTTCAAGTGTCGGCTCAACTGCCAACTGTTGTTTATATCCCTCCACCTTCTCTTCTGCTCTACCTTCATCAGCCTGAATTTTCATTTTGCTCCTTGTCATTACAGCTTTGCATTCTTCCTTCGGATTCTTCTCAGTATTTGCAGTAAAGCTGCTTGACGGCCTATCCGCCAATTGCTTTGCGAGCTGGCCCACTTAGACCTCTAGATTCTTAATGGTGGACTCCGTGCTCTTCTTGTTAGACATTGAAACCTGCATAAATTGAGCTAGAGTCTCTTCCAGCTTCGTGGTACGCTCATAGAGACTAGGCACTTGTTGTTAAGGCCTATTGGGCGGTCCACCCTGGTCTCTGTTGAATTGATTGCCAGGGTGGTTCTGCCATTGTCTTTGTTGTTGATATTGTTGGCCATTTTCGAATCCGGTAAATCCTCCTGCATTAAAAGTATTTCTAGGCTGATTCCCTATGTAGTTGACTTCATGAACAATTGGTTCTTCACTAGGGATACAACATCCACAGTCATGAGCTCCACGACAGATTGTACATCCTGCAACCTACAAAACAGAAGATTGTGAAGTTTGTGCAGAATGAAGCTAAGTTGGCAACTTACTTAGTGTCTAAGTTAATGCCTCTGGTTGCTTAGATAGCAACTTGTTCTGCACCAACAACGCATCCTGTGATGTAAGCTCCAATAAGCTTTTCTTGGTTAGGATGTGGGCTCTGTCTCTTAAGATAGCAATATCACTAGCAGCCATGTTTTCAATAAGGTTCATTGCTTCTTCAGGAGTCTTCATCTTGATTTTACCCCTGGCTGAAGCATCAAGAAGTTGCTTAGACTGTGGTCTTAACCCATCTATAAAGATATTGAGCTGTATCGGTTCTGAAAAATTGTGAGTAGGAGTTTTTCTTAACAAGCCTCTGAATCTTTCTAGGGCCTCACTCAATGATTCATCTGGAAACTGGTGGAAGGAAGAGATGGCGACTTTGCCTTCTGCAGTCTTCGTCGACTTAGGGAAATATTTCTTTAAAAACTTCTCTAGAACTTCATCCTAGGTCTTCAGACTATTCCCTTTAAAAGAATGAAGCCACCTCTTAGCTTCTCCAAATAGTGAAAATGAAAACAAACTCAATCTGATTGCATCTTCTGGCACACCAGCCAACCGAATGGTATTGCATATTTCAATGTAAGTTGCCAGGTGTGCGTATGGGCCTTCATTTGGTAGACCATGAAACAAATTATTTTGAATTAGTTGTATCAAAGAAAGAGGATATGTGATTGTTTGTGCCTGAACCTCTGGTCGCGCTATAATGGAAAAGAATTGCGGCACAGTGGAACTTGAGTAATCTTCTAGGGTCACTTTTCTTGGCTCTTCAGCCATAATAACTTCTTCAACAAAATCAGTATGTGATTGCCCTGCAATTGGAAAGCTAGAAGAGGCCTCGAAAGATCGAGGTTCTTCTTTTGGAGTTGCCGCTGCTTCCAAGTCCTCCAAAAATTTTCTTATTCTCTCTGCGTTGCGCCTCCTGCAAGTAGCGTTGATCGAGGCCGTACCCGAATCAAATAAACATGAAAATGCAGTAACTAGGAAGTGATCCTAGGTCGTTTCCCAACAAGCAGTGACAAGCCAAATGTTCATAATATACTTGCAGTAACAGTAACGATTGGGGGGGGGGTTTGTTTGTTTTGTGATTAAAGAGCAGAACAAGTAAACTGAAATACGAAACTACTAATATTAAAAACGGGTTGTTTCCTTTGATTCAGAAGCCATTCTCTTATCCTGGGTTGGAGAATTCGTCCCTAACAGTCAACCACTTAATCCAACCCTAATTCAATTTACTAAGCAAAAATCAACTTAGGGTTTTCAATACGTGATTAGGCACCACATACACCAGTTAGCCCTTCGTCCATTAAGCATGAACGCAAGTTAGGCTCAGAGGCAATTAATCGAACACGAAGCGTGCACTGATTAATATTCACGAATTTGGGATACTGGTGAAAGGAGAACTGCCAGGAAACCACATTACAAGCGAAACCTCAAAGAGAGTTGGGCTTCGTCCTCAAAAGGAAACAACACCAGAAAATCTAGCCTTCCATGGATTCAAACAGAAAACGCAATTGAAACATGAAGCAGAAACGTAAATGAACGGAAACGTAAATGAACAGAAACATAAACGAACAGAAATGTAAAATGGAACAGAAACGTAAATGAGAGTAGAAGAAGAAGCAAGAACGAAATTGTAATTAGAAGCAGAAAACGTAAAATTGCATTACGAACTCAGAAACGTCAAAACAGAAAAACCAAAACCCTAAAACAAAGCTCTGAATAATGAATAGCATAACAGAATAGAATGCCCTACACGAATCCCAAGGCAGCTATTTAAAAAGAGTCACTCAAAGTCACTGGGCCCTATTACAATACTCTGGCCCAAAACGAAATAAACACTGAACAACATAAAATAAAATTGCGAAATTTCCTAATTAGAAATTAACTAAGGTAAGCGCTGCTTTATTTGCCCTCTTCAAGTCCTCAACCAAAATCCGGATTAAGCCCAATGTTTCATTAATTCCTGAAATTAGATTAAAAACATCAAATTAGCTAAATGAGCCCAAATAATAAAACTGCCTAATTATTTGACAATTCAGACCAATCACTAATTAAAATGGTGCAAAAAGGGTTTTGAAAATAGAAGAAAATGATGGCACATCAAAACCCCCCATACTTAGCCTTTTGCACTCCTGGGCAAAATGAAACAAAGAACAAAATCCAAGGATATGAAAGGGAGACAAACAAAAACATTCACATATTTCTCAATGAACATCAAGGAATGAAAGGAATGGGTAACATCTAACATAAGGAGATCCAAAAAATCAAGACATTCATGAAAATCATCCAAGCAACCCAATCATGGCAAAATAGTTAATCAGCTCAAGAATGAAAAGTGATAAAGCCTCACAAGATATACACTCTATCTCTCAAGTGTTTAGGCTACTATTTACCCTCAAAGCAGCCATGAAAGCAAACACCACATATACTTGGCAAGATTCTAAAATTGACAATCAACCTATAAACACAAGCACATGAGGATCAAAAGGTCTTTTAAGGTTGTAATGGAGCCAAGGACAAGGTATGGAGAAATATGGAATAAGTGGCTAAATCCCAAAGGAATAGAGGAGCAAAGGGGAATAAGTGCATATTAAGAAAAAAATAAAAAGAAGTAAAGATAAAAATTAAACATGAAGAGTAGAACCAAGAGTTTCATCATTCTTATGCCATTTAAGATCTTATTCACTCAACTTTATTGCTTTTTTTTCGATTTTTTTTTTTTCGAATTTTTTTTTTTTTTAGCCTTTGAGAAACAACATTTCATTCAGCATGTCCAACATTTAACCAATATACAATGTACATCAAGTATGGCCCAAAATACATCATGAAGCATAGCCAACAAAACAAGTTGTCCAATGAAACAAAAACCCCCCACACTTATTCTCAAAACAATTCCAAAGCTCCAAAATTCCTTAAGGATATGGTAATATCATGGTTTTTCACATAAGGCTTGTAGTGAGCTTCAAAACAAGGAAAGGGAAACAAGGCTCAAAAGGGCTATCAAAGGAATTAATTCAAGGTAAGTCCATTTGGCTAGAAGCTTATAAGAACAAAATTGCCTTAATTATTTCCAAATATGCATGTGAATTAGGACGCATCAACAAGAATCAAGCCAAGGCTATTGTGCAAGCAATCAATGGGGCAAAACACACCAAATGATTATAATGATGGATGGCTCAAATTCTCACAAAGGTAAAATCATCACTTCCAAATTGAGCTTTCAAAACTATCATGACATGTAGAGAAGAATCAAGGATTTCAAGTCACAAAATGTCAAGAACTTTTATTTTCAAAACAATTACCCATTTCTTGAACATATCCTATAATTCAAAGAAAAACATGCAAAGTCGTACGTGCACACGAAATTGACCCAAAATATTAAACTGAAAATCCGACGAAACTAACAACATTAACAAATTAACACAACTAACAAATTAACAAAACCAACAAAACTAGCAAAACCAAAGAACACTCCCCCCCCCCCCCCCCCATACTTAAACAACACATTGTCCTCAATGTAGCACAATTAAAAGATTAAAAACAATTAAATCATCAAAGAGAATCGGACAAGTGTAATAAAAGCAAAGAAGGAGATAGGAAAAGAAAAACTCCCTAAGTCATGGTGGAGGAAGAGTAGGGTGGAGTAAGGAAGTCTCTTCCACCACTACGTCCACTAAAGAAGGGTTCGTGAGGAATGGCTTAAGTCGATGTCCGTTGACCTTGAAGCTCTTGTTTGTGGAGTCGCTTTTGATCTCAACTGTACCATAAGGAAAAACATTAGTAACAACAAAAGGACCAATCCACTTAGACCTCAACTTACCACTCATGAGTCCAAGCCTAGAATTATACAATAACACTTTTTGCCCAACAACAAAGTCTTTTTTAACTATCATGCTATCATGGAACTTCTTGGTCTTTTCTTTGTAGAACTTGGCATTCTCGTAGGCGTCTAGGCGGATTTCATCTAACTCACTCAGTTGCAACTTCCTTTCCTCGCCAGCTTGATCCATAGAGAAGTTGCAAGTCTTCACTGCCCAGTATGCTTTGTGCTCAATTTCCACTGGAAGATGACATGCCTTTCCAAAGACAACCCGATAAGGAGACATTCCTATGGGTGCTTTGTAGGCAGTCCGATGTGCCCAGAGAGCATCATCAAGCCTGGTACTCCAATCTTTCCTGCTTAGCTGCACAATCTTCTCTAGAATTCTCTTGATTTCCCTGTTAGAAATTTCTGCCTGTCCATTAGTCTGGGGGTGGTATGGTGTGGATACCCTGTGTACCACCCCGTACTTTTTAAGCAGGGCATGCATTGTCCTGTTGCAAAAATGGGTTCCTTGATCACTAACAATTGCTTTAGGTACTCCAAACCTGCAAAACAGATTAGACCTGACAAAGTCTGCGACAACTTTAGCATCATTAGTTCTAGTGGGCTTGGCTTCCACCCATTTTGAAACATAATCAACTGCAAGGAGAATATAAACATAACCAAAAGAGACAGGAAAAGGACCCATGAAATCTATACCCCAGACATCAAACACCTCACAGAATAGCATAGGTTGCTGAGGCATTTGTTGTCGCCATGTAAGTGTATTTCCTGCTCTCTAACACTGCTCACAAGTGCTGCAGATCTTCCACGCATCTTTAAAGATGGTGGGCCAATAAAAACCACAATCAAGCACTTTGCGAGCTATCCTTTGAACACCCAGATGACCTCCCGGTGCGGAAGAATGACAGAACTGCAGGACTGAGTCAGTCTCATGATCTGGAATGCACCGTCTAATGACCTGATCACTGCACAATTTCCACAAGTAGGGGTCATCCCAAATAAAATGCTTAGCATCACTTTTAATCTTATCTTTTTGGGCCTTAGATGCTAAGGGAGGAAAAACAGAGGCAACTAAATAATTGACAATGTTAGCAAACCAGGGAGTAGAAAGAGAGTCAGAAATACTATACAATATATACAAATGATCATCCGGGAAATCATCCCGAATAGGTGAATCTGCATCAGAGACACGTTCGATCCGACTCAAATGATCAGTAACTAGATTTTGTGCTCCGCTCCTATCACGGATCTCCAAGTCAAACTCTTGGAGCCAGAGCATCCATCGGATCAACCTAGGCTTAGAATCAGCCTTCTTCAACAAGTACTTTAGAGCTGCATGGTCAGTATAAACAATAATGCGAGTACCAAGCAAATAAGATCGAAATTTTTCAAGAGCAAAAACTATAGCTAGAAGCTCTTTCTCAGTAGTAGTATAATTTGCTTGGGCAGCATCTAAAGTCCTAGAAGCATAATATATCACCCTGGGCAATTTATCAATTTTATGAGCAAGGACAGCCCCCAATGCATAATTTGATGCATCACACATAAGCTCAAAAGGGGTTGTCCAATCGGGTGCCTGGATGATGGGGGTGGTAGTCAACGCTCTTTTGAGGCAATCAAAAGCCTCTTTGCATCTGTCATTAAAGTCAAACTCCACCTCCTTTTGCAGCAAGTTGGACAGTGGAAGGGCTACTTTGCTAAAATCCCTTATAAAGCGCCTGTAGAATCCTGCATGACCAAGAAGAGATCGCACCTCTCGCACACAAGAGGGGTAAGGCAATTGTGAAATAACAGAAATTTTTGCAAGATCTACTTCAATACCCTTATTGGAAATAATGTGGCCTAAAACTATACCTTGCTCAACCATAAAATGACATTTTTCAAAATTTAGAACAAGGTTAGTTTCAATGCATCTATTCAAAACTTTTTCCAAACTATTCAAACAACCATCAAAAGAGGATCCATATACAGTGAAATCATCCATAAACACCTCTATGCAATTTTCTAAAAAATCACTGAAAATACTAATCATGCACCGCTGGAAGGTACCAGGGGCATTGCACAGGCCGAAAGGCATCCTCCTATAAGCAAAAGTGCCGAAGGGGCAGGTGAATGTGGTCTTTTCCTGATCCTCAGGAGCAATAGTAATTTGCATATAACCAGAAAAACCATCAAGGAAACAGTAGTGGGATTTACCTGCCAGGCGTTCAAGCATCTGGTCAATGAATGGTAGGGGAAAATGGTCATTTTTGGTAACCTGGTTCAGCCTCCTATAGTCAATGCAGACTCTTCAACTGTTCTGCACCCGAGTAGGAATCAGCTCCTCCTTCTCATTTCTGATCACTGTGAGGCCAGTCTTTTTCGGGACTACCTGGACGGGACTCACCCATTGGCTGTCGGAGATAGGATAAATGATTCCAGCTTGCAAAAGCTTGGTTATCTCCTTCTTCACTACATCAAGAATCACCGGGTTGAGTCTTCTCTGTGGCTGTCTTACTGGTTTAGCTCCATCTTCTAAATTTATTCGATGCATACATGTGGATGGGCTAATACCAGGAATGTCCGCCAGGGTCCAGCCTATAGCCTTCTTATGCTTCTTGAGAACTGACAACAACTTCTCCTCTTGCTCATCAGCAAGGGAGGCAGATATAATCACTGGAAAACTCTTGCTATCATCCAAGTAAGCGTATTTTAAATTTGATGGCAGAGGCTTCAATTCTGGTCTGGTCGGCTGGACAGTGGTAGAAGGAGATGGTTTCTCAGCCTTTACCTCATAAAGAAAGTTAGAGGTATGTGTACTTCCTGAAACATGGTTAGTCCTATCTGACTCTATAAAATCAATCTCAAGAGGTAAAACACCACCACCAGGCATGCAATCAATATCACTCTCAGATTCACTCTCAGCATCAAATTCAGACATATGATCAAGTACAATTTCAGACTCAATGCATGAAGAGTGAGAGGCATGCAGATTAGAATAAAGATCAGTCATGTATTCATCAACAACATGGTCAATTATTTCAGCACGAAATACAGAAAGATCTTCAGATGGGTATTTCATAGCATCCAGAATATTAAAATGAACAGTTATATCACCAAACTCCATGGACAGTGTGCCTGCATAAACATCTATCTTAGTTCTAGCAGTTTTCATAAAGGGTCTGCCTAGAATGATGGGAACTGATCCTTGAGAAAATCCATCTTCCATATTCAAGATATAAAAATCAACAGGGAAAATCAGTTCACCAACTCTAACTAAGACATCTTCTATGAAACCAACAGGATAGGCAACACTTCTGTTAGCTAAATGAATTACCACATCAGTTGACTGCAAGGGACCTAGAGATAGAGAATTAAAAATAGACAGAGGCATAACACTAACAGAAGCTCCTAAATCTAGCATGGCATTGTCAAACTTACTATTCCCTATGATACAAGGTATGCTGAATGTACCTGGATCTTTGCATTTTTCAGGAATTTAAGGAACAAATTTACCAATCAATGCGGAGACATTTCTGCCCATGCTAACCCGTTCACTTCCTTTAAGCTTCCGCTTATTAGTGCACAGCTCCTTCAAGAATTTGGCATATCTTGGAATTTTCTTTATCGCATCCAACAGAGGTAGGTTTACCTCTACCTTTCTAAATGTTTCCAAGATCTCTTTCTCTGCCTCTTCCATTTTTTTGTTGGAAACTGCTCTTGGAGGGAATGGAAGAGGGGGAATGTGCTGCTTCTGCAAATCAGAATTACCTGTGGAAGAAGATTCACCTGCACAGAAATTGTTAGGTAAATTTTTGTCATCACCTTTTTCTAGAATTGAGTGAAGTTTGGCAGGTTCATTTGCAGATGAGGAAGGTGCTACGGGTTGAGGTCCTTGACATTGCTTTCCCGACCTCAATGAAATGGCACTAACATTTTTGGGATTTTGGACAGCTTGAGAAGGCAGCTTGTCAGAATTCTGGGACTGTTGTTGATTCAATTGGGTAGCCAATTGTCCCATCTGATTGGTTAAGCTCTGAATGGAGGATCTGGTCTCTTGCTGAAACTGCATGTTCTGCATAGTCATTTGCCTCACAAGTTCTTCGAGGGAAGGTTGTGGAGGGGCCTCAACTGTTGGCTGTTTCTGGGGTTGTTGCTGTTGTTGGATTGGTGGAGGAATGTATGGTCTGCTTGGGCCAGCAGCATTTTGGAAGGAAGGAGCAGGCTGCTGTTGTTGTTGCTGAGGGCTGGACCATCTGAGGTTAGGGTGATTCCTCCATCCAGGGTTGTATCTGTTGCTGGAAAGGTCATAATTGTTCTGCTGTGGTTGATTTTGCTGCTGAGGTTGAGGAGGTCTATTGTAAATATTTGCAGCATAAGCTTCAGGCTGCTTAATTGCTCCAGGTTGCTGCATGGAAGGGCAAAGGTCTGTATGGTGGTCAGCAGAGGAGCACAAACCACAAACCCTTGCGACAGGTACAGATTTCTGATTCAAGGCCAGCTGGGTTACCAAGTTAACCAATGCATCCAGTTTGCCTTCAAGCTTCTTAGTTTCAGATGATGCAGATGGGTTTGTAGCTACCTCATGCACTCCTCTAATGACTATGGCATCATTTCTGGCGCTAAACTGCTGGGAGTTGGAGGCCATCTTCTCAATTAAATTTCTGGCTTCAGCAGGAGTCATGTCTCCAAGGGCTCCACCACTGGCAGCATCTATCATACTTCTCTCCATATTACTGAGTCCTTCATAAAAATATTGGAGAAGAAGCTGTTCTGAAATCTGATGGTGGGGGCAACTGGCACATAGTTTCTTAAATCTCTCCCAGTACTCATACAGGCTCTCTCCACTGAGTTGTCTAATACCTGAGATATCCTTCCTGATGGCTGTGGTCCTGGAAGCAGGGAAAATTTTTCTAAGAATACTCTCTTAAGGTCATCCCAGCTCGTGATGGACCTTGGAGCAAGGTAATACAGCCAGTCCTTTGCCACTCCCTCTAATGAATGAGGAAAAGCCTTTAGAAATATGTGATCCTCTTGGACATCTGGGGGTTTCATGGTGGAGCAGACAATGTGAAATTCTTTCAAATGTTTGTGCGGGTCTTCACCTGCAAGGCCATGAAACTTTGGAAGCAAATGAATCAGTCCAGTCTTAAGAACATATGGGACATCCTCATCAGGGTATTGGATGCACAAGCTTTCATAGGTGAAATCAGGTGCAGCCATTTCCCTTAGAGTCCTCTCACGAGGTGGAGGTTGTGCCATGTTCTCAGAATGTGCAAAATCAGAATGCTCAGAATCAGAATGCTCAAAATTATAATGCTCAAGATCAGGATGTTCAAAATCACCAATATCAGAATGCACAGATTCACCAGTTATGGAATGCTCAGAATGATCAAAAGGTATAAAATGATGCCTAACTAATCTATGAAATGTCCTATCTATCTCAGGATCAAAGGGTTGTAAGTCAGATGGATTGCCTCTAGTCATACACTACATTCAGCATGCACACAACTAGTTGCCTTGTCATGTAAATAAAGGTGTAGGTTTGAACTACAGCTACCCTCAAATGATATCCAAATGACTTGAAATTTTGTGAGCAACCTTATAAAATGATGAGAAGATAGCACAAAAAATTTCAGACAAAAATTCAAAGTCTAACTATGAAAGCTAAAAATGGTAGGTTAAGAAAAATAAGTGAATAAAACTTGAAAAATAAAAAACTTTTGACAGAATCGCTTTTTTTGGACGATGGAGACCTCAGCCAGCCTATGGCGGGCTGCCACGGCATAGGAAATTTTTTTCTACCCCAAATGCATATATAATAATTGCGATTCTGATAACCGGAGCAAAAGTTATGGCCGTTTGAAGTTTTGGCAAACACAAAATTTGCTAGTTTTTTGGAACTTTCAAATCTGACCAAACTAAAGGCTCTAGCTATTTTTCCCACACAATATGGATTAAAAGAAGTTACCACAAAAAAATTCAGCCAAAAATAACAACCCTAGCTACTAAAACAAAAAATCTCAAATAATTCAGCATGGGTGGTCGCTAAAATCCGTCTCTAATTGATTTCTACTACTACTCTGTTTTCAAGCACAATCTTCACAGCAAAACACCCAAGATTGAAACAGGGGAAACGCTTAATGGAAAAACTGAAACAGAACACACATTAAACAAAATACCAGGACACTAAACAACACTAACACACATACTAACACAATACTAACAATTAAACATAAAACACGAAAGGATTAAACACACAACACTAGCTAGCTATTATGAACCTTTGGACACTGCTCCCCGGCAACGGCGCTAAATTTGATCGAGGCCGTACCCGAATCAAATAAACATGAAAATGCAGTAACTAGGAAGTGATCCTAGGTCGTTTCCCAACGAGCAGTGACAAGCCAAATGTTCATAATATACTTGCAGTAACAGTAACGATTGGGGGGGGGGGTTTGTTTGTTTTGTGATTAAAGAGCAGAACAAGTAAACTGAAATACGAAACTACTAATATTAAAAACGGGTTGTTTCCTTTGATTCAGAAGCCATTCTCTTATCCTGGGTTGGAGAATTCGTCCCTAACAGTCAACCACTTAATCCAACCCTAATTCAATTTACTAAGTGAAAATCAACTTAGGGTTTTCAATACGTGATTAGGCACCACATACACTAGTTAGCTCTTCGTCCATTAAGCATGAACGCAAGTTAGGCTCAGAGGCAATTAATCGAACACGAAGCGTGCACTGATTAATATTCACGAATTTGGGATACTGGTGAAGGGAGAACTGCCAGGAAACCACATTACAAGCGAAACCTCAAAGAGAGTTAGGCTTCGTCCTCAAAAGGAAACAACACCAGAAAATCTAGCCTTCCATGGATTCAAACAGAAAACGCAATTGAAACATGAAGCAGAAACGTAAATGAACGGAAACGTAAATGAACAGAAACGTAAACGAACAGAAATGTAAAATGGAACAGAAACGTAAATGAGAGTAGAAGAAGAAGCAAGAACGAAATTGTAATTAGAAGCAGAAAACGTAAAATTGCATTACGAACTCAGAAACGTCAAAACAGAAAAACCAAAACCCTAAAACAAAGCTCTGAATAATGAATAGCATAACAGAATAGAATGCCCTACACGAATCCCAAGGCAGCTATTTAAAAAGAGTCACTCAAAGTCACTGGGCCCTATTACAATACTCTGGCCCAAAACGAAATAAACACTGAACAACATAAAATAAAATTGCGAAATTTCCTAATTAGAAATTAACTAAGGTAAGCGCTGCTTTATTTGCCCTCTTCAAGTCCTCAACCAAAATCCGGATTAAGCCCAATGTTTCATTAATTCCTGAAATTAGATTAAAAACATCAAATTAGCTAAATGAGCCCAAATAATAAAACTGCCTAATTATTTGACAATTCAGACCAATCACTAATTAAAATGGTGCAAAAAGGGTTTTGAAAATAGAAGAAAATGATGGCACATCAAGCGTTAATCTCCAAATCGATGGGGATCAAATCACTTGCAGTAGATCTTCTTTGCATACAAGAGAAACATAAACAACAATTATCCAGTTCAAAAGAGCAATGAATTTGTACAGTAACTAAAATATGAACAAAAAGAATCAATGAATCAAAGAGAAAAATATAAAGCAATGTCGTAAAACTGAATTGAATTCTTCTAATGAATTAAGTTCCCCAGCAACGGTGCTATAAATACTTGTTCACTTTCCCATATGGTTCCTTTTTCTCCAATTTTTAACAAATAATTCAAGGGAGATGAATTAAAACAGAGTGATCCGAGTATCGAACTCAGGGAACTTGCTTATTAGACAGAGTGTTATTCAGAAGTAAGGTATTGTTGGAACAAACATTGATAATTGATGGTTAAAAACAGAAATAAACTAATTCTATGGTAAAAATAGTAAATGCAAGTAAGTAAAAGTTGGCAACCCCATAATCCATCCCTGGTAATGTAGTTATTTAGTCCTGCTTCTATCAAGTTCTAAGGCAACAGTACATTTCCCAATGCTAAAGTCACCTAACAGTACACACAAATGGGTGATCAAACCAAAAGCATGCAATAATTAAGCATTGAAAAAAGCATTGAACACACAAAATACAATTAATTAGATATTAAAGATAATTACATCAACTGTTCCTTAGAAATCCCCAACTGTTCACCCAGTGATGCCATGATCTTGTTCTCGGTCATGGAGCTTTGCTTCCTCTATTGGCACAATTATATGAGCATGCCAAGCTTTCTATGCTAAGAAATGCTACCTGGACACTATCAAATTTCTGTAGAGGGAAACCACAGCCTGCTTTTGATCAAGTATGAAGTTATCTGTTATGCATTGCATGGTCTGAAATATTGTAGTTTTGGCACCTTCCTTCATCTTTTTATTCTTCATTTTGCTATAGAATAAAATATTTCTTGTGTTTATATAGAAATATTTTCTTTATGATTTTATCATTTTCTTTTTCCTTTGTGGCAATAGTTGATTAAATTTTATGATTTTATTATTTGGTCATAATGGCCATAATATTCAACAAGTAAAATAGGCACACTTCACTCTTGTAAATCACACTACACTGAATAGAAAACTTGTAGTAATTATTGACTCTATCATTGGTTTTATATGATGCACATATGTGGTATGTGTATTGGATATGTATATGATACGGTGATGCGGTTATTCTTAAAATATATTGGATGTGCTATGTGACATGTGTAGGATATTATATGTACAAGAAATTCATAACATGCGTTTTTTTCATTTTGCTTCGCTTAATTTTTTTTCCTGTTCATGTCCCTATTATTTTTTTTTAGTCCTTCACCTTATAGTTTCAGTCCCTATAATGTTGTAGATTTTTTTTTATATAGGTCTGTTGTATATTCTCTCTCGGATTAATTTGCGATCGCTTAATGATAATCACAACGACTAACTTCTACAAATCTTTGACTAATAATTCTGCACCTATCGAAAGTGAGTAGCAAATTAGCAATATGATGGAGAGAATGCTATTAGTAAAACACTTGCATTAATAATTCCTTTCAATGTTATACCAACAGTTTGAAGCGTGTTCACAAGTAGAAAACAATACAAGTAAAGGAAAGCAGCAGTAAAAACAATAACCAATAGCATTAAGAGATAAATAAGGTTAGAAAATACGTGTTATTTTTGGATGGATTAAAAGAAGTGGAAAAAGTTCTCTCCACTTATTGTTTAGATTGATGTGTAGAAGAGTAGATGAAAATAAATAACTTTTATCAACTTTTTTATTCATATTAAAATTTTAACTTTTACTAAAAAATAAAATTAAACCTTTCACTAAATTATTTTTCGTAACACCATATTAAACTATTTAAAGTTAAGCATGTTTTTAATTTTTGTAAATAGGGAAACATTTGCTTTTAGTTTTTTAAAAATAAATAATTTTTTTGCCCATTTGGTTATAGAAATGGATCATATGTCATGCTTATTTTCATAAATGGATTACCCAAATGGGCTTTATTGTAAGCAAGCAGTTCCACTATATAAAAAAATTATATCTTACTGAAATGTTAATTTATCAGAGTTGAAATGTTAATTTATCAGAGTTTCTATGGTGATGTATATTATGGAGACAGCTTGAGAAATCATTGGTTGTTATATTGGGCTGCATGTCATTTGCAATTCTATTAGTAGAGGCTACCATACTAACCAGTGGAGCTGATTTATCCCTTTGAAATAAATTAATTTTTCCAACTTTGCATGATTAATTCTGTTAAAAACCGAAGATGAATGATTCCTTTTAGAGGGTCGGCTTTTAGGACAAGGGAGCATAGAAGTTGCACATGGTAATATTACTACATGCATGATGACATACTGATCGAGATTATCCGCCTTCTATTCTATACCAGTGCCTAACTTGGTTAGTGTTATAGACTTGCTAGTTTGCATTATCATTGAATAGTACAGCCCTTTTAGAATTAATTACTTGTAGAATGAGGAGTTTTTTTCTTCAAAATATGGTGCAACTTACCCTCTTATATTTATGATGATTTTCTTTGGTTGCAGGATCCGTGAAATGAAAGTCTATGATAGTGTGACACTAGTGGCTGTGAAAAATCTATATTGTCCGCATTGCTAGTAACTTGACAAAGAGAAACAATTGTTTGTTTTTCAAATATAAAAAAATCTAGTTTTTACTTATTTTGTGGTAGGATATATATGTAAGTTAAAAATGAGTAATATTTCTATCTTACCGTTTGATAACTAAAATTTAAATTTGTTTTTAGATTAATATTATGAGATTATAAGTAATGTGATATTATAATGAAAATAATATATTTAAATATTTTAATTTAAAATTAATGTATTTTTTATAAATTGGTTTTCATTGGTTAATTGTAAAAACAGACAAAATATTAACTTTTTTTTTTTTTGCAAAAAACAACATCAGTTGGTCTAAAACCAATGTAGAAAGTGCACTTAACCGATGTCGTGTGCACATTTAGTTTTGGTCAAAACCGATGTTCTTATCACATTCAACATTAGTTTTCGTCAAAATCAATGTTGTTTTTGCAGTTTTTTTCTTTTTGTATTTTTCTTATTATACAACATCAGTTTTCGTAAAAACTGATATCGTGTAACATATGTTAACATCAGTTTTTTTAAAATCGATGGTAACATTGATAATTTTAATGTCGGTGGTTTCAATATCAGTTAAAAATTGATGTTGAAAGTCAAAAACAACCAATGTTAAAAGCTTATTTTCAAGTAGTGAAATTTAACGTGTATCATGAAACAACAGAGCTTTAGTTTAGGGTATCAAATTAAAAACGAAAGTTTTATTGTAATATTATTATTTGTCAAGTTACTTTTGTTATATCCGTTGGAAGTAAAAAAATATAGTTATTGTTTAAATTATGTAACTTTTATTATTTTAATTAGTATCTTCTAGATTTATGTTATGTTATTTGTGTAGGTTAGCTAGTTTCATTATTTTAAATAAAATATAATTTAGTATGTTTATATTTATGTTTTTATTGCACCAAATATTTTACATAATAATAGTCTAAAAAATTTCTTAGTTTTTAAAATTTAATTAATTTATAAATAAGATAATTATTAATTAATAAAGAAGTTATTAATGAAATATAATAATGTAAGTTTTTTGGTGCAACCTATTGGAAACACCCAAGAGAGTTGTTCCATATGTAGAGATTTAGTGCTTATAATGGGAAGAATAAAAATGAGTGATGTGTACAAGCAACTAAAATGGGTTGCTCTTAGTACTTTCAAAACGATTCCTTTTAGTTCAATCTAGAAAATGCATAAAGATAACTAACTAATAGTGAGAGTTTTAGGCCTACTGTTGATTGTTGGACAATGGATGATAGAGATAGGGTGGACGAAAGTGGCCATTTGGTCCAGTACTCTTGTCTAATGTATAGGTTGTCCAATCCTCTATATTCTAGCGGAGCGTCCAGTCACGTAAAAGGGAGCATTTAGTCTAGTGGTTCCTTAACGTAGGTTGTGTTGTAACTATTTTTTCTTCTTCTATTGTAACCGTTTTCAGTTAGTTGTTGTCTCCTTTATAAGTAACTTCGTATTCTGGGTTTAGTGAGCTTGACAATGCTTTAAAATCCTGCATTGTAAATTTTGTTATTTGCAATAAACTTAACAATTTTCATGATTTCTCCCTTCTTCTATCATCTGAGCTTTCCTATCTAAATAGAATTTTTCAAATCTCCCCAACAAATTGGTATCTAGAACTTTGGTTCAAGATTAGTTCTGCATCTGTTTCGTCGTAGATCAAGTCATCAGTGATCAATTATTCTATTTGTTATCTATTTGTGTTGTGTCTTCAAAACTCTATCAAGAAGATGATCAATACAATCAAGATTGAGAAATTCACTTGGAATAATAGCTTCAACCTTAGGCGTATTAAGATGAAAGCCTTGTTGAAAGAACAAGGCATTTGGGCTCCTCCCTCCAGTCAATCTTTCAAGATTGATAAGTCAGTGCTTGAGTTACAAGAGAAAAAGACACATTCACTAATTCTCTTATCTCTGTTTGATGAGGTTCTTTATGAAGAACTAACTACTATTAGGCTTTGGCTCAAATTGGAGAAACTCTTCATGACGAAATCAATTTGCAAAATTTGCTTATGAAACGACGTCTGTTTGTATTTTTTATCCTTTTGTGGTCGACAAGGGTGTTTCCCTCACTCCTACGTATCCTCCATTGCGATAAGAAAATCAGACCTACATAGTTCTTTCATAAGAACTTAACGTTGGATAAGTTGTTTTTATCTTTTTTCGCAAGATATATTTTAACCGAACAAAATTCGTTTAAGGCATTGGACCTTTAAACGATCTTTTGATTTTTGAAAAGGAGAGAAACGTTAAGGTGTTGGACCATTAACGATTTCTTGGTTTTGAAAGGAGAGAAACATTAAGGCATTGGACCATTAACGATCTCTTGGTTTTTGAAAGGAGAGAAACGTTAAGGCATTGGACCATTAACGATCTCTTGGGGGTGGTCGACAAAAGCAAGGCTTTTGCTCCTACGTATCCTCAATTGCGATGAGGAACTCAAACCTACGTAGTTCTTGCAAAAGCGGTAAAGTTATGGGTTGATTTTATGTTTTTGAACGGTCCATGTTAACCGATAAAAGCAAAGAGGACCGTTTAAGGCGTTGGACCTTAAAATGGTTTTAAGTGACTTTTATGGACAACGCTTGATTTGTGAGTTGATTTTAGCCTTAGTTTCACTTTGGTTATTAGTCAATTCATTCAAGAAAACTTTCAAAGAAAAACGTTCGATTGATTTTTTTGATTATTTTATTCAAAGATATTTTGATTATTTTATTATTATTTTGCCTTTTTTTATTTAACCGAGGTTACAACGTGAACGATCGATTGGATTTTATTTTAACAGTGATTAAACGAGATTACAACACAAATGATCAATTGAAATTCATTTTATCATTTATTAGGCGAGATAACGGCTTAAACGATCGGTTAAAGCTCGTTAAAAACGGAAGAAAAGAAAACCGAAAGTGAACAAAATGAAGATGAAAGCAAACAAAACAATAAATGAATAGAAAGTGTCAGATTCGAACACTTACCGATTGAAGACCGAAGAACGAACGAAGAACAGATGAAGAATGGTGAAGAATGGCGGAAAATCTTCACGGATTTGCTCATGGAAACGTCTCGGAAGCGTTACGAAAGCAACTCGACTTGGATTTTCTTCACGGAAACACGTTTTTTCACCCAAAACAACTAAAATGCATAGCATAGGGGTTTGGGATCCTTGAAACTCAGCCTCCTCCCCATATTTATAGGAGAAATGGGGATGTGCTTGCCACCCAGAGGCTTCTTGAGGAAGATTTCTGAGCGCATCCTAATTACTAAGTTCACCCCCTCTTTTTGTACTTTACGGAAAAGTTACGGAAGCCTTACTGAAGCGTTTCGGACTTGATTTTCCTCTTTTTTCTATTCCCTTTCACCAATATTAAGTGAAATATGCTAACCCAAGGTTTTCAGAAATTTTACGGAAGCATTATGAAAGCCTTAGATGCCTCGGATGCCATTTTTTAACAAAATAGAGGTGGTTGCTGCCCAGAGGCTTCTTGAGGAAGATTCTTGAATGCACCCCGTAATTGATAAGTTCACCCCCCTTCTAGAATGTTCTGGATGAAGTTTCCTGAGTGCACCCCGGTGTTTATTAAGTTCACCCCCCGCTTTTGTGTTTTTGGCTGTTTTCTTTCCGAAATATCCCAGAACTTTACGGATTTAATGGCAATGGGTATTAAACATTTTGGAGTGGTCAAACGGATGTCGCATGCCGACAAACAATGGTCCCCGAACGAAATTAGAGTATCATAGTTGTCCCTCTTTACTTATCTTTTTTTGGAGATAAAAGGGAAGTAAAAATAAGACACTAATTTCGTTCAAGCTAAATCTTTACCTGACCGACCACTAGCGCAAATCCAAGCAGTAAAACCCGTGAAGGCATGAAGACATTGAAATTCCTTCTTTTCTTGTTTAATTCGTTTTCATTTTCATTTTCACTCTTTTTTTATTTTTTTAAAAGCGTACAAACAAAGGACATCGAGTCCTACAAAGCACAGGGGAAAAAGATATTGAAGTTTTTGAGGTGAAGACATTGTCGTCTTCGAAATGCAAATGAAGACATTGTCACCTTTTGAAGGCATGCAATGACTGAATTGTCGTCTTTGAAATGTAGATGAGGACATTATCGCCTTTGAAGGCATGCAATGATTGAAGACACTGTCGTCTTTGAAATGTAGATGAGGACATTATCGCCTTTGAAGGCATGCAATGACTGAAGACACTGTCGTCTTTGAAATGTAAATGAGGGTCATTGTCGCCTTTTGAAGGCATGCAATGACTGAAGACATTTTTGTCTTCGAAATGTGTGAGGACATTGTCGCCTTTGAAGGCATTCAATGACTGAAAACATTTTTGTCTTTGAAATGTGTACGGATTACTGTATAGGGCATCTCTGCATGCTACCTGACTTCTCACAGGTCGGGGTAGCATAAATGTGTGTACGAATAACCCTTGGGTGTCTCCGCATGTCACCCGATTCTCATAGGTCGGGGTAACATATTTGTGTGTGTGTGTGTGGATAACCCTTGGGTATCTCCGCATGCTACTTGACTTCTCACAGGTCGGGGTAACAAAATTGTGTGTATACGGATAACCGCTGGGTATATCTGCCTGCCACCTGACGCATGGGTCAGGACTAATAGATGTTGTGTTTGTACGGATAACCACTCGGGGTATTTCTGCCTACCACCTGATGCATGGGTCAGGATTAACAGATGTTGTGTTTGTATGGATAATCACTTGGGTATATCCGCCTGCCACCTGACGCATAGGTTAGGATTAGAAGATGTTTTCTTTATACGGATAATCACTTGGGTATATCCACCTGTCACCTTATGCATGGGTCAGGATCAACAGATGTTGTCTTTATATGAATAATCACTTGGGTATATCTGCCTGCCACCTGACGCATGGATCAGGATCAGCAGATTTTGTCTTTGTACAGATAATCACTTGGGTATATCTGCCTGCCACCTGACACATGGGTCAGGATCAGTAGATGTTGTCTTTGTACGGATAATCACTTGGGTATATTCGCCTACCACCTGACACATGGGTCAGGATCAGCAAATGTTGTCTTTATATGGATAATCCCTTAGCTATATCCGCCTGTCACCTGACGCATGGGTCAGGATCAGTAGATGTTGTCTTTGTACAAATAATCACTTGGGTATATCCGCCTGCCACCTGACACATGGGTCAGAATCATCGATGTTGTCTTTGTACGGATAATCACTTGGGCATATCCGCCTACCACCTGACACATGGGTCAGGATCAGTAGATGTTGTCTTTGTACGGATAATCACTTAGGCATATCCGCTTGACACCTGATGCAAGGGTCAGGATCAGTACATGTTGTCTTTATACGGATAATCACTTGGGTATATTCGCCTGCCACCTGACGCATGGGTCAGGATCAGTAGATGTTGTAATACCAAAAGAGTCTCGGTCGAAAGATGCTAACATCTCTGGAAAGGGCGCAGACGACCACATAGATCTTTGCTTGTCAATCAGAATTTGGGTCTCCAAATGACGAGGTGCAGATAACCGTAAGGCGTCTCTGCATGCTACCAGACTCACATGTCACGATAGCAGATGTGGGGTGGTTGACAAAAGTGGGGCTTTTGCTCCTACGTATCCACAATTTGAGATGAGGAACTCAGACCTACGTAGTTCTTGCAAAGCGGTGTGTGATACTAAAATAGTTTCTACCAGAAGATGCTGACATCTCCGGAAAGGGTGCAAATGACCACATTGGCCTCTGCTTGTCAATCGGACTTGGGGTCTCCGAATGACGAGGTGCGAATCACCGTAAGGTGTCTTTGCATGCTACCGGACTCTCGGGTCATGATAGAAAAAGGTGGGGTGGTCGACAAAAGCGGAGCTTTTGCTCCTACGTATCCTCAATTTGAGATGAGGAACTCAGACCTACATAGTTCTTGCAAAGCAGTGTGAGACTAAAATAGTCTCAGCGTTCTTTCACTAAAATGCGAACATGCTTTAGTAAAGAAACAAAAACCTCCAACTGATCAGAGCAACACATAATTTTTGGAGAAAAACAATGTGTCTATTGGGGAAGGAGAGTATGCTGATAAAATTTTTCCATAACCACAAATGAGATTTTGGATGTTAGCGTTTCGTTTCTAAACAATCATTTAGAGGAAACACTGGGTCCAACTGAAAATAGAAGAAATCACTCAGAGTGTATAAACCTCACACAGGCAAGTGTTTCATCCTAATTTCGAACCATAGATATGTCATGACTTGATTTTGAAAATCATTTCCTATCAAATCAAAGATTACATGTGTGATCATGGATCAATAGGATTTTTTTGGGAATAGTGTTCTTGGTGGGAAATTTGGCTCTAAGTGTTTGGGCCTTTTCCTTTTCTGTTTTTGTTTAGTGCGGGCCAGAAAGTCGCCAACGCACAGGATTTTGGTTGGCGATCAAAGGGAGAGAACCACTTCAAGTCGTGGTTTCCTTTCTTTTCTTGTTTGCTTGTGACAATTTTGTATTGTTCAGATATTGTCTGGTCCAAAGACCTTTCTATATATTTCTTTTGTTTTCTCCCGATCTTTGATCAGGAATTTTTCTTTTCTTTTTTGCTTTCTTCCAATCTTTGATTGGGAATTTTCTTCTTTTTCTTTCTTCCGGTCTTTGATCGGGAACTTTCTTTTTCTTTTGTTTTCTTCCAATCTTTGATCGGGAACTTCTTTTTCTTTTTTTTTGTTTTCTTCCGAGGGAGAGGATGGACATTCTCACCCTGGGTCAAGGTTTATGGTGAGTTTGGGATTTTGGCTCAAGGCTTGTAGAATAGCTGGACATGATATATGTCAGGGCGTTGGTTTGGCCAGCGGTTCAGGGATAAAGGAATGTCTCACATTATTTCCATGGCACACATGCAACAATGATGATTTGGAAATTTTATGCAAAACTGGTCATGCATGCACCCATGTGGATACTCAAGCATCAAGTTTTTATAGTCATGTGACACTAGGGCTCAAGATTCATTTTTCCTATTTAAGTCAACCCAGTGTTTCCAAAACATGTTTTTTTATCAATTCATGCATTCATCCGAGTCCATTTTGGGTGTTTGGGAAAATTTTCACAGCATTCACCCTTCAGTGCATACATATTTTTTTCACCAAAAACTGGTATTATGATTAGTGAATCTTTTTTTCAAAGAAAAGCTGGAAGTTATTTCTTTTCAAAAGCGTGCTAGCTTTTTAGCCGAAAGATATATTTTTTTGTTCTTGTTTGTTTTTGTTTTTTTTCTTTCTCTTTTTTTTCAAAAGATTAAAAACAACTTGTAACCTGGACACGGTTGATGCCCAAGATCACATTTTTTTGAAAAAGGCGTGCGAACGAAAGTGCACAAGACCTACACATTTTTTGTTTTTCGGACAAATCATCATAAAGTACATATGCCCAAAGCGATAAATTACTCGCAATGCGACAGATAACTGCATGTTCACTTTAATCACAATGGACATAATAATTGGAAGCAGATAATGTCAGATCACAAGGGAAATAACTGAAAGCAATAATGAAGGATAAAGCACAAGTTTGGCGATTCCGATCGTATGGCTTCGCCTCCTCCAAGGAAATTTGGAAATTCATCATCCCTCAGCTGCCTCTGTCTTTGTCTGAGGAATGACCATCCCTCGATGGCCTCGAAATGCTACTGATGTTCCACGCTCTGGAAGGGCAACCTAGAATTGGCTGTGAAGAAGCTCCCCTCTTCAATGGTGCCCTTCCTGGACCTCTTCGAGGGGAGCTTCTTCACAGCCAATTCTAGGTTGCCTCCTAGTAGCGCTTCTTTAACGTCTTGAGCTGGACGCGTGATGACGATTTGTCGATCATGGCCAGTACCTGCTCGTACCTTCCCGGGTGGTTGGTCGCCTACTGGTCGGCCACGTGTCATAGGCAATGCTCCAACCTTTGTAGATAAGCTGAGGTGGACCCTGGAGGTGGTGGCGGTGCGTCTGTTGCCGCTACTGGCTGCCCCCAGGCTATTATGATGCCTCGTCCTGCGCCTACCTGGGGGCGTAGTATTTCTCGATGAAAGCCCGGTTAATGGGGGCCTGATGATTAGAGCCGGGAACCCTAGGGCCCTGTTGGACTTCTCTGGGTCTAAGGGACTCCTCGTAGGGGGCGTGATCCCTGTAAATAGTAGATGGCATCAGAAATCAGTTGAGTCACATGCATACTTACCTATATCGTAACAGTACAGACTAACTGATACTTCCACAGGGGGAGATCGGCATTGTGGTCACTGGGCAGAATGTTGCTAAGTAGCAACGTCATTCATATCTGTGTAAGAGTGGTTATCTCAGTGCGCATGATCTGCACTCGTCTCTTTGCAGCGGCCCGGGCGAAATCTTGCCCCGATATGCATAGTAGCTTTGTGATAGCCTCCTCCTCTAGTTGTGCTCGCACAGCTGGCCCTCCTCCAATATCAAGGAATGGCCCAGGAACTGATAAAAGCAAACTACTAGTCCCTCACCCAGGAGCACAAGCCTCGATTAAGCATTAAGGGCGGAGGACCTTGAGTTCTCTGAAGGCGCAGATGTGGAGCTCTCTAAAAGCGAGGATGTGTAGCCCTCTGAAGGCGAGGACGTGTAGTCCTTTGAAGGCGAGGACGTGTAATCCTCTGAAGGTGATGGCGTGTAGCCCTATGCAGGCAAGGGCGTGCAGCCCTCTGAAGGTGAGGGCATGTAGCCCTCTGAAGGCGAGGACGTGTAGTCCTCTGAAGGTGAGGGCATGTAGCCCTCTGAAGGTGAGGATGTGTAGTCCTCTGAAGGCGAGGAAGTGTAGTCCTATGAAGGCGAGGATGTGTAGTCCTCTAAAGGTGAGGGCGTGTAGCCCTATGAAGGCGAGGGCGTGTAGCCCTCTAAAGGTGAGGACGTGTAGTCCTCTGAAGGCGAGGTGATGCAATCCTCCCTAGGAAGGGACTAGTCACTAGAGCCATGAGCAAGAGGCTCCAAGAGGATTGGGCTAGAGCTGTTGAAGAAGGCCCTAGGGTTCTCATGAACCTCATGGTAGATTTCTGAGCCCATGGACAAAGGTTGGGTCCAATTATCTTTTTACATATTAGACTAGGATGTCATTATATTTGGTCCTTGTATTTAGGGCTCCATAATGTAGGTAGGGTAGCCAAGAAATATAGGATTTTTCATCCCTTGTATTTTAGGGCACCTAGACTAGTTTTTGTATTAGGGGTAGTTTTGTAATTTCACATGCACTAAGCGAATATTTGATGTGTGTGGTTGGAAATAAATTTAATTGAATTGGTAGAAGCCCAATCCAATTAAATTTTAGAGGGGAAGGTGAGCATTTGCTTACTACACCCCATTGCCACATCATATAGTCACACTTTGTGCATGTCCTTCATGCTTTACATGCCTAATGACACCAAAGCACATTTAGTGGAGAATTTTGGAATTGATCTTGGATTAGTGGGTTGAACCATAACTAAAAATCACTAATCATAATTAGTGAAATTTTGGCTCCAAAGTTTGGCTCCACAAATTCAATTTCAAATTCAAGAGAAATTTGAATTGAAATTCAAATTTCCCTCCAATTTTGTGTGACACTTAGGCTATAAATAGAGGTCATGTGTGTGCATTTTTTCAACTTTGATCATTTGAAAATTAAACTTCAGATTCCAGAGCTCTTTTAGAGCAAAAAATTTCGTGCACTTCTCTTCCTCTCTTTTCATTCATCTCCTTCTTCCTCCAAGCTCTTATCCATGGCCTCCTATAGTCGTGAGCTTCTTCTAGACTCATCTTCTCCTTGAAGTGGCATCTCCTCTCTCTCTTCCTTCTCCATTTCATTTCCATTCATCTTCCAGGAAGCAAAGGAATCCATTGATGAAGAAGATCCTAGGCCTACAAGCTCCAATGGAGCTTATATCACGAGAGCATGTAGTCCTCTGAAGATGAGGACGTGTAGTCCTCTGAAGGCTAGGACGTGTAGTCCTCTGAAGGTGAGGACGTGTAGTTCTCTAAAGGCGAGGACGTGTAGTCCTCTGAAGGCGAGGGCGTGTAGTCCTCTGAAGGCGAGGGCGTGTAGTCTTCTAAAGGCGAGGGCATCTAGCCCTCTGAAGGCGAGGACGGGTAGTCCTCTAAAGACGAGGACGTGTAGCCTTCTGAAGGCGAAAACGTGTAGTCCTCTAAAGGCGAGGACGTGTAGCCTTCTAAAGGCGAGGATGTGTAGTCCTCTGAAGGCGAGGACGTGTAGCCCTCTGAAGGCGAGGACGTGTAGCCCTCTGAAGGCAAGGACGTGTAGCCCTCTAAAGCCGAGGACGTGTAGCCCTCTTAAGGTGAGGATGTGCAGCCCTCTCAAGGCGAGGACGTGCAGTCCTCTGAAGGCGAGGGCGTGTAGTCCTCTTAAGGCGAGGGCGTGTAGCCCTTTGAGGGAGAGGACGTGTAGTCCTCTGAAGGTGAGAACCTGTAGTCCTCTGAAGGCGAGGGCATGTAGTCCTCTGAAGGCGAGGGCGTGTAGTCTTCTGTAGGCGAGGACGTGTAGTCCTCTGAAGGAGAAGACGTGTAGCCCTCTGAAGGCGAGGACGTGTAGCCTTCTGAAGGCGAGGACGTGTAGTCCTCTGAAGGCGAGAACCTGTAGCAATCTGAAGGCGAGGACGTGTAGTCCTCTGAAGGCGAGAACCTGTAGCCCTCTGAAGGCGAGGATGTGTAGTCCTCTGAAGGCGAGGACGTGTAGCCGTCTGAAGGCGAGGACGTGCAGCCCTCTTAAGGAGAGGACGTGCAGCCCTTTGAAGGTGAGGATGTGCAGTCCTCTAAAGGCGAGGGCGTGTAGTATTCTAAAGGCGAGGGCGTGTAGCCCTCTTAAGGGGAGGATGTGGAGTCCTCTAAAGGCGAGGACGTGCAGTCCTCTAAAGGGGAGGACGTGTAGTCCTCTGAAGGCGAGGGCATATAGCCCTCTAAAGGGGAGGACGTGTAGTCCTCTGAAGGCGAGGACATGTAGTCCTCTAATGGGGAGGGCGTGTAGTCCTCTGAAGGCCAGGACGTGTAGCCCTCTGAAGGCGAGGGCGAGTAGTCCTCTGAAGGCAAGGGCATGTAGCTCTTTGAAGGTGATGACATGTACTCCTCTAAAGGAGAAGACCTGTATCCCTCTAAAGGCGAGGGCGTGTAGTCTTCTGAAGGCGAGGACGTGTAGTCCTCTGAAGGAGAAGACGTGTAGCCCTCTGAAGGCGAGGACGTGTAGCCTTCTGAAGGCGAGGACGTGTAGTCCTCTGAAGGCGAGAACCTGTAGCCTTCTGAAGGCGAGGACGTGTAGTCCCTTGAAGGCGAGAACTTGTAGCCCTCTGAAGGCGAGGACGTGTAGTCCTCTGAAGGCGAGGACGTGTAGTCCTCTGAAGGCGAGGACGTGTAGTCCTCTGAAGGCAAGGACGTGTTGCCCTCTGAAGGCGAGGTCGTGTAGCCCTCTGAAGGCGAGGACGTGCAGCCCTCTTAAGGTGAGGACGTGCAACCCTCTCATGGCGAGGACGTGCAGTCCTCTGAAGGCGAGGACGTGTAGTCCTCTTAAGGCGAGGGCGTGTAGCCCTTTGAGGGAGAGGACGTGTAGTCCTCTGAAGGTGAGAACCTGTAGTCCTCTGAAGGCGAGGGCATGTAGTCCTCTGAAGGCGAGGGCGTGTAGTCTTCTGTAGGCGAGGACGTGTAGTCCTCTGAAGGAGAAGACGTGTAGCCCTCTGAAGGCGAGGACGTGTAGCCTTCTGAAGGCGAGGACGTGTAGTCCTCTGAAGGCGAGAACCTGTAGCAATCTGAAGGCGAGGACGTGTAGTCCTCTGAAGGCGAGAACCTGTAGCCCTCTGAAGGCGAGGATGTGTAGTCCTCTGAAGGCGAGGACGTGTAGCCGTCTGAAGGCGAGGACGTGCAGCCCTCTGAAGGTGAGGACGTGCAGTCCTCTGAAGGCGAGGGCATGTAGTCCTCTGAAGGCGAGGGCGTGTAGCCCTCTGAAGGGGAGGACGTGGAGTCCTCTAAAGGCGAGGACGTGCAGTCCTCTAAAGGGGAGGACGTGTAGTCCTTTGAAGGCGAGGGCGTATAGCCCTTTAAAGGGGAGGACCTGTAGTCCTCTAAAGGCGAGGACATGTAGTCCTCTAATGGGGAGGGCATGTAGTCCTCTGAAGGCCAGGACGTGTAGCCCTCTAAAGGCGAGGGCGTGTAGTCCTCTGAAGGCAAGGGCATTTAGCTCTTTGAAGGCGACGACATGTAGTCCTCTGAAGGCGAAGACCTGTATCCCTCTAAAGGCGAGGACATGTAGTCCTCTGAAGGCGAGGACGTGTAGTCCTCTGAAGGCGAAGACGTGTAGCCCTCTAAAGGCGAGGACGTGTAGTCCTCTAAAGGTGAGGACATGTAGCCTTCGGAAGGTGAGGACGTGTAGTCCTCTCAAGGCGAGGACGTGTAGCCCTCTGAAGGCGAGGACGTGTAGTCCGCTGAAGGCGAGGACGTGCAGCCCTCTGAAGGCGAGGACATGTAGCCCTCTGAAGGCGAGGACGTGCAGCCCTCTCAAGGAGAGGATGTGCAGTCCTCTGAAGGCGAGGACGTGTAGTCCTGTAAAGGGGAGGACGTGTAGTCCTGTGATGGCGAGGATGTGTAGCCCTCTGAAGGCGAGGGCGTGTAGTCCTCTAAAGGCAAGGGCATGTAGCTCTCTGAAGGCGACGACGTGTAGTCCTCTGAAGGCGAAGAAGTGTATCCCTCTAAAGGTGAGGACGTGTAGTCCTCTGAAGGCGAGGACATGTATCTTCTGAAGGCGAAGACGTGTAGCCCTCTGAAAGCGAGGACTTGTAGTCCTCTGAAGGCGAGGACGTGAAGCCCTCTGAAGGCGAGGCTGTGCAGACCTCTTAAGGCGAGGACGTGTAGTCCTCTTAAAGCGAGGACGTGTAGTCCTCTGAAGGCGAAGGCGTACAGCCCTCTTAAGGCGAGGACGTGCAGTCCTCTAAAGGCGAGTGCGTGCAGCTATCTTAAAGCGATAGGTACTAGTACCCAAGGGTCCACCCTTGTGAGAAAGCAAGAGATTGACTCATCAAGAGGGCCAGTCATCCCAAATTCACAAGATTGGACATTAGATGTAGGAAATCTATACAGGTAACATGATTTTTAGGGATGCAGATGCATGCAACCTTTGTCTTGAAATGCGGTAAATGCGAACTTCGTATACAACAATGCAATGTAATGGAAAGTTGTACAATGTTCATGACATTCTTTCCCTATTTTGTGATTTTGATTTGATTTTTGAAAGAGGTGATAATTCATGCAATCTCATCCTATCTTTTGCAAATCTTTTCGGGAACTCCCTCAGAGTGTATGTCCTGTTTGATTTACTCACTTGACAATTTTGGAGTGACGGCGATGGAGCCGTTTAATTAATGCACTGAAATCCCAAGGTTTGTCACTCCCCCTTTTTTTGTTTAAAAACATCAACGGGTGAGAACTTTTGACCTGCCCCTAGGTTCGCCTAAGGCTCACGCATGGTGCCTTTCATTGCCCCAGTGTAGGGCTTTGAGGTATCCATTGTTGTTTTGTTTTCACAACCTTGTAGCAAGGAAGAACGAAAGAAGCGGTTGATTCTCAAAATGGATTTTCAAGGATGAGAAACAGTTGAAGGATTTTTTAGTTGACAGATTAAGTCAAATGACTCCTATTCTTGATAACTCACTTCTCTCTCAAAAAGATAAACTTTCAGGAATGATAAAATGAGGTCACATGAATGTCTATATTTTTACTTGAAAACACAGTCAATCAAATGCTTTTTTTCTTTTTCTTTTTGAACTTGTCTGCTTTACTCATTGTTTACGGCATCCTCACCAAATGTGTAGCACGAGTAATTTTTGATTGAATGGTCTTGGAAGTCCAAACTCAGAAGCACAAGTTGCTTGAGCAAACAAACCAATGGCTTACACCCACATTCCAGTGGAAGCAAAGATGTAATTACGAGAGGATGAGGGACAAAGATGTAAAATTTATCCATTTTATTTAGCATTGTAACTGTGGTTTACAATAATGGCATAAACTTGAAAATCCTGATGAGTCATTAGAGACATCTAACAATAGCTTTCGAAATTGCCCATGTGTGGTGTCACTTGTCAATGTTAGGATTCACAAGAGATTCTCCTCGAATTTTAGTCAGCCTGCATTAATTAGACTTTGCACCTTACGCTTCAAGGTCATACTGTGCTCAATGGAATGTCCCGGAACTCCTCCATAATATGCACATGTTGCGTTCGAGTCGTATCTTCAGAAAAATGGAGGTTGAGGAACCCTGGCAGGGGTTATGGCTACCATTGCATTATCAAGTAGATATGGAAGCAAGTTAGCATGTGACACCGGAATTTTGGGGTGAATCCTACAGGCTTTTTGCTGTAAAATTCCTTTTTGGTTTGCGCTAAAGGTGGTGTTTAGGCATTGGGCGTGTGGTAAGCAGGCAAGCCTTGTGGCTGATTTGGGGATGGCTTTTATGGATGATTGGGTGAGAGGGACTGTTTTTGGCTAAGTAATGACATTGTTGGGTTGATGGGAAATTTGACCATGTAGGAATGGCAATCATAGCAAGGGTTTCTCCCTCATTCTCATCCTTTTCATTTGCCCCAGTTTTCGCATTCATAAAATCAGGATGATCAGATTTGCCTTTTTCCAGACCCACTTTGATCCTTTCTTCGAGGAAGACCAAATCCGCAAAGCTTTGAAGGTGTGTAACCCACCATTTTTCCATAGAAGGGTTGTGGTTGGGGGCGAAATTAAGGCCCCTCCAAAGTGTTTTGTAGGAGTATACCACCAACTGTTTTCCCTTCAGTGGCATATCCAAGGCAAGGCTCGAAGTCGGCTAGATTATGGTCGGGAATTTCATGTGTCTCCCCCATAGTTTAAGAGACATGTGCATGATCAGTTTGAGGTTGTCAGCTTTGAATGAGTATGGGAATGGAATTATTGACATCCTCACTGGGAGTATATGCCACATTGGGTGGTGTATAGTTGGGAGGCAAGCCATATGGTGGGAAGGCATGCTTGTTTTTCACACTAAATGAGGGTCGCCCGTACCTCACAACTCTTTGCCTTCTAGACCTACCATATCTGAGGTTGGACGATTTATTTGGTTGAGGCCATATGGGGGGTCAGGTCCACCTTAGCAATGGTGCTAGTAGCGGCTATTGCAGCCGCATTGACCTCCATTATCTCCTTTATGCTCATCATGGCTTCCATCATTGTGGCCATTGGCTCTTTCAAGGCCTTCGTGTCGGCCTTCATCTGCTCTTGCACCTCCTCTACTTCACCCATTACTCTAGCTCTAGCACGGGTTCGGTAAGGGCACCGTAAAGCGTGTTCTTTCCTTTTGACAACAATGATTAAGTTTGTTTTTTTCAAGGAAAGAATGCAATGAGCAATGCAACCAATGGATGTATGTGAATGATGCACAGTTGAAGTATTACGAATTTTTACGCAGGACATGGGGTTTAATCAATTTAGATTTTCAACATGGTCCATGACATCTTTGTCAAGGTGAAACTGGAAGTAACAAGGACATCAACAGTCCTAAATGTGTTTGGCAGTAGACAAAGTAGCGATGTAACTCGATCCATCTTTTGCCCCAATTTTTTGCAAGATGGTTACTTCCATACTTCAACATGACTTGATGAACCTTTTCGTAAAAGCATGAGCTTAGTTCAACCCCATAACCCAAGGAATGGCAATTTTGATCGCCAATACTTTGACAACATTTCATAGAGATGAAAGACTCGGGAATACGTGTGCTATGCATGGAAAATGTAATTATGAGATTGAAATGCCCGAAGAAACATCATTTCCTAGTTAACCACGCATTAGGTACCATGCTCAATCATTTTGTTTTTTTTTTTTTTTGAGAAATGGGTTTATGACCCCAACATGGTTGGCGCATGGTACCTAACACATGCAACTAAGAATGCAGTGTGAATTTTCACGCTTCCTTTTTTTCTTTTTGTTTTGCAGAGGAAAACACAAGGATCATGCATAAGTAAACATGAAAATAAAAGGTATGCAAAAAGCATGTTAGATGCAGATGCATGGTGATGAAATGACTTATGCATGAAATGATAAGTGACAAATGCAAGAACGATACGTCCATTATGATGCCATGAAGAGATGCTTATGCGATGCATGATATGAATGCATTTACGGACATGAGAGCCCGGAAAATCATCTCTTCTTACTTGCGCATTTGGGGGCGCAGTGCCCCATGTGTGCAGTTAAGAAGGTGATATGGACCTTCCGGCTTCCTGTGACAAAAGACGAGACCAACATACAACGCATGCGTGACGACATGATGCAGATGCACAAAAGCGTAACAGGGGGATGTACACAGCATGACAATATCCTCAAATAATCATACAGCAAAGGTGTACATGACATTTAGGTTATATGCACGACAGCGTTTAAAAGGCACACAGCGTGTTTGCTTCGTGCCCCTATTTTAGGGACCTAAACAGGAGGAACTAAAAGGATTTTAGTGATAATTCCCAAGGTGGTCATATCTCTCTTGATGGTTTCTAGAGGTATCATCCCCTTCGAAAAACATATTGTGGGGCAGTAGGGACTACCAGCAACAATATGTTATGAAAGAGAAAAACTTTAGATGAGGGTTCACTGTTATCAAGCAAGTCGGAGACCCAACATGACCACAGATTCACCTCCACTCCTTATGTTCCCATGGACCCGGGTATAGGGCCCCTTTTCAACTCACCGTGTGTGCAAAAAGGTGTTGGTGTTGTGTGCATCAAATGAATACATATTTATCCCATGCATACATTAAAACACGCTTATAGCATCGAAGAAGTTTATACAAGAACATAAGGGAAAAGGGAAACCGATGAAAGGGAAAACACAACTTTTGCACAAAAGATTCATAGGCCTAACTCTCTAAAAATAGTCCCTAGTGTAGTCCCCAATTGTCGCAACCTACCCTTCAGCGGAAGGGCGATGCGGGGCTCATGGGTGCATCTTCCAAGGGAGGAAGGCACGCGGAGTCGCCACCAACATTTATTCGAGGAAAATGTTGAAAAATCCGGAACGTGTGGTCTACGAACTTTAATCATGAAAGGTTCGGGAGTTGTTTTTACGCATGGGGAAGGTATTAGCACCCCACGCGTCCATCACAAGGGACGACAGCCTTCAATCAAGTGTGCAAATATGACTTCAAAACTACGTATTTTCCCTTTTTTCTATTTTTTTGCTTTTTATGGGCCTTTTTGTATTTTTTATCTTTTTGTGGTCGACAAGGGTGTTTCCCTCGCTCCTACCTATCCTCCATTGCGATGAGAAAATCTAACCTACGTAGTTCTTTCATAAGAACTGAACGTTGGATAAGTTGTTTTTATCTTTTTTCGCAAGATATATTTTAACCAAACAAAACTCGTTTAAGGCATTGGACGTTTGACCGATCTTTTGATTTTTGAAAAGGAGAAAAACATTAAGTCGTTGGACCATTAACGATTTCTTGGTTTTGAAAGGAGAAAAACGTTAAGGCATTGGACCATTAACGATCTCTTGGTTTTTGAAAGGAGAGAAACGTTAAGGCGTTGGACCATTAACGATCTCTTGGGGGTGGTCGACAAAAACAGGGCTTTTGCTCCTACGTATCCTCAATTGCGATGAGGAACTTAGACCTACGTAGTTCTTGCAAAAGCGGTAAAGTTATGGGTTGATTTTATGCTTTTAAATGGTCCATTTTAATTGATAAAAGCAAAGAGGATCGTTTAAGGCATTGGACCTTAAAACGGTTTTAAGTGACTTTTGCGGACAAAGCTTGATTTGTGAGTTGATTTTAGCCTTAGTTTCACTTTGGTTATTAGTCAATTCATTCAAGTAAACTTCCAAAGAAAAATGTCCGATTGATTTTTTTGATTATTTTATTCAAAGATATTTTGATTCTTTTATTATTATTTTTTCAAGATATTTTGATTATTTTATTATTATTTTTTTCAAGCTATTTTAATTATTTTATTATTATTTTGCCTTTTTTTGATTTAACCGAGGTTACAGCATGAATGATCAGTTGGATTTTATTTTAACAGTGATTAAACGAGATTACAACACAAATAATTGGTTGAAATTCATTATATCATTTATTAGCCGAGATAACAACTTAAATGATCGGTTAAAGCTCGTTAAAAATGAAAGAAAAGAAAATCAAAAGTGAGCGAAATGAAGATGAAAGCAAACAAAACAAGAAATGAATTGAAAGTCTCGGATTCAAACACTTACCGGTTGAAGACCGAAGAACGGATGAAGAACGGTGGAAAATCTTCACGGATTTACTCATGGAAACATCTCGGAAATATTACGGAAGCACCTCGGCTTGGATTTTCTTCATGGAAACACGTTTTTTTCACTCAAAACAATTGAAATGCATAGCATAGGGGTCCGGGATCCTTGAAACTCAGCCTCCTCCCCCTATTTATAGGAGAAATGAGGAGGTGCTTGCCGCCCAAAAGGCTTCTTGAGGAAGATTTTTGAGTGCACCCTAACTACTAAGTTCACCCCCCCTTTTCGTACTTTACGGAAAAGTTACGGAAGCCTTACAGGAGCGTTTCGAACTTGATTTTCCTCTTTTTTCTCTTCCCTTTCACCAATATTAAGTGAAATATGTTAACCCAAGGTTTTCATAAATTTAACAGAAGCATTACGGAAGCCCCGGATGCCATTTTTTAACAAAATGGAGGTGATTGCTGCCCAGAGGCTTCTTGAGGAAGATTCCTGAATGCACCCCATAATTGATAAGTTCACCCCCCCCCCTTCTAGAATGTTCTGGATGAAGTTTCCTGAGTGCATCCCCCATGTTTGATAAGTTCACCCCTCGCTTTTGTGTTTTTGGCTGTTTTCATTCCGAAACATCCCGAAACTTTACGGATTCCATGGCAATGGGTATTAAACATTTTGAAGTGGTCAAATGGATGTCGCATGCTGACAAACAATGGTCCTCAGACGAAATTAGGGTATGACACTCCAAATGAGGGAAGGTACGCCACTAAATAAACATCTTGATGAACTAAACTCTGCTCAAATGGAGCTATGTGACATTGATGTCAACATGGAAGATACAGATTTAGAAAC
The DNA here is from genome assembly GCF_000004515.6 of Glycine max. NCBI lineage: Eukaryota > Viridiplantae > Streptophyta > Magnoliopsida > Fabales > Fabaceae > Glycine > Glycine max. The sequence goes on along the minus strand of NC_038252.2, from coordinate 14,657,179 downwards.
AATTCTATTAGCCTTTCCTCATACCTCCTATAATAATTTTGTGAGTTCTCTTAGTGTAGGCAAAGGCTTCATTACACTTGAAGAAGTCAAGTCCAACCTGTCAAGTCCAGCTTCTATTCTAGAAAGCTTCGACTAAAGGCGTATGGGGATGGTGATGAAGCCTATGCATCAGGATTATCGGTGACTAGTTTTGCTAAAAGGAAGAAGAAGAAGAAAGGAAATGCTGGCAAGAAGAACAAAGTTGATCCTAAGGATATCTACAATTACTGTAAAGAACCGGGTCATTGGAAATGAAACTATCCAAAGAAAGCAAACAAAGATTTTTTTGTTGCTCTTGTTCCAAATAACTCCTCATTGGAAAGCAATTTGGTTCTAGTTGTTGGAGAACAACTACAACAACATTCTAAACAATAGGTACCGGACTCAGGTTCTTCTTATCATATGTGTCCACATAGACATTGGTTTATGACATATAAAAAGAAGTTTAGTGCTAACGTTCTCATGGGTAACAATGCTTCTTGTAAGTTTGTCGGTATATGTTCTTACAAATCAGAATGCATGATGGTGTTGTTAGAACCTTGATTGAAGTTTGTCACATTTCAGAGCTTAAGAAAAGATTTATATTTGTGGGTTTCATGGATTCAAAAGGTTTTTCTTGTTGGGTTAAAGGTGGAGTTTTGAATATCAGGAGGAAAGGTAAGTTTGTGGTAATGCAGGGAACTAAACAAGGAAATTTGTACATCCTTCAAGGGTACACTGTGATTGGCTTTGTCTCTACTATTTCACAATCTAGAAGCCTTGTGTCCAATGGCTCGTCTAGTAATTCTTTGTGGCATCTGCATCTGGCCACATGAGTGAAAACAGATTGGATATTCTGAGAAAGCACAAGGTGAAAAGATCTAGCAAAATGTTTGCAACAAGAGCATATTGCATAAAATAGGTTCCAAGGACTCTATATCAAAGTTGCACAAGTTTATGCTCTTTCATCTGATGGAATACATACAATTTGATTTGCGACACATAATCTACTTCAACATTTTGTGCATCACAAAGACTATGGTGTTAAAATAAAGTTTGAAGAGCATGAAGCCCATAGTTTAGTTTTGGTTTGATAATTTTACATTGCCTACCATGTTTTGATAGATGAGACATTTGTATTGATTTAGTATAGCCATGTGTGGGGTTTAGTTTTTTTTATCTTATACATGCTTAGTGTTTGATCACTTGTGAAGTAGACAAATAATTCTTTTTGTCTCTAAGTTTCTTAAGAACTTACTTCTACTTCAAATTTGGCTAGTAGCATCAAATTAGTCCATTGCCCAAGCCAATTTCAAAAGAAGGAAGGTTCTACAACTTAGGATTACCTCATTTGATAATAAATTATCTAGCTCATGGAAACAAAGAGAAGCTCTCTGTCCAAATCTATAATCGATTACCAGACATTATAATCAATTTACCAATTTATGGAATTGCAAAACAAAGGGAATTTTGACAAATTAATCAATTACCTATTTTTATAATCGATTAGATCTATTTTAACTATTAAAATTTATAAATACCCCTATGTGTTTTCTTTTTAACAAACTCTTGATTCATTCAGAATTTATGAAAAACATTTGAAGAAAGTCTTAAAGAAGAATAACACTACAATATGTCTGAAGATTGAAGTTGATCAAAGAATCACTTAGTTTATAATCATGTATTGATCAACTTGTGAAGAAATATTGAAGATCGAAGAGTTACACATTTATGGTGTATTCTATCCTTATCTTTTAATCTTTTAGAGTGTTGTTCTTGGTTAGAGTTACCAAGAATGTTGAAGAATTAGTAGGGTTTCAATCATGGATCTTTTCTTGTAGGGTTCAAGAGAAAGGTTTGTTTTTTTATTAGAGAATTATGTGTTCATAGTGTTTGTACTAGTGTTCTCTTAACATTAAAGCCGACTGTCACGACTCTGATTACCACCAGATCTCCATCATGGTGTTTGATTCCTTCAACATCTTTTGTTGAGAATGTAATCATTAGTGATGTCACCGGCATACACTCTTTGTCTATGGACATGACCATCTATGATGTCGAGTGTATACCCACATTTAAGAGGTTGCAAGCTCTAGGGTACCAGCTACTGTTGAGATGATTCCCCTATGAGATTGATCATGTTTTAGGCCTCTTTCTCTCTACCCCTTATCTTCCTGACTTTGGGATCGTCGATGATATCTCTTCTTCTGTCAGGGAAGGGTTCACCTTCTCTCTTTCTGTTCATTCTGACCATAGATATACTTTATCAAATAACCCTTCTGGATTAGCTTCTCGATCTTGATTTTTAAATTCCTACATTTCTCTATTCCGTGACCCTTAGTTCTATGGTACTTGAACCATTTATCACTCCTCTGTCCCATTTGTGCTTATGGATATTGGAATATTCAACAAATAAGTGTGGTGGATCTCCTTTAAGATTTTTCCTTTACGCATTTTAAGGAAGGTAAAGTTGAGAATTGGCTCCCAATTTCTCCTCCGATTTCTTTCTAGAACTCTCCATGGTTTGGTCTTAGGACTTTTAATGGTCTCATGCTTGACCTCATTTCCTTATGTCACATCCTCCTCAACTTCTATATGCTTTTCAGCTCTTGCATGTATCTCTTCCATGTTTGCTAGCCTTCTTAGCAACAAATAGTCAAAAGAGGTCCTGACAAATAAACCTTTTTAATAATATTTTATGAAGAACTTTAGGTCAAGATCATATACCTTCAACATCGCTATGTTGAATCTAGCGAGATACTCTTTAAGGGTTTATTGCCTGACGTAGAACAGGTTAGCTACCTTTAATTGTTTTCTTTTGCTAGCTGCAAACTTAGATTCTAACTGTTTAGCTAGTTCCTAAAAGTTGGAGATGAATCTCGGGTGGAAGGCTGGAAAGCCATGATTTAGAATGAGGTTTTATGACTCATACATTTTAGTCTTCGTTTCTGAAGCCTTCAAAGGTTAAACTGAGTTGTTAACATCTTGTGAGATCTAGAAGAGATCCATTCAATCACTCTTTGGTTCTTGCATTTGAATTACAAGGTTGTGTCTCTCCTTGGCTCTATTTTCATATGTTTTTACATGTTGTTACAGCATATGCCTGAGTTCCTAAAGCATGCTAGAATAAGGTTTTCTAATTTGAGCTAAGCGTAGGTGTCTCTTAGGCTTTCATTCACAAACGACCTTAGGGTTGGGTGTCGTAGTCTCTTTTTCTGGGTAGGAACTGAGATTGATTGTGATTTCCCGTAAAAACTCAAAGTGCATAGTGGAAATCTAATTCAGGTTGAATTAGATAACTAGAGTAGCATCTCTAGAAATAGAGAGTGGACCAGTATAAATCTTGTTGTTCATCTTCTCATGAATCTTATCTCTCTCTCACACACACATTCTTTATCAATTTGATGAGTTTAAAGATATATCTTTTTAAATAACTTTAACAAAAGGATATTGTGTATGGGTGATTGATTAGATATTGGTTTTAAACAAAAAAAAATTGTGATACGGTCCTTGGAAGCGAAAGTTTTTCAAAATTGTTTTTATTTTGATTTATTTTCAAAACCAATTCACTCCCCCCCCCCCCCCCTCTTTTTGGTTTGTTAGTTCCATCATTAATTGGTATCAAAGCTACATCTTGAAAGTTGCTCAAGATCACAGTTTTTCTAAAATGGACTTTAAACAAATTACTTTCAAAGAGGGTGCTTCTCTTAATCGGCCACCATTGTTCGATGGCGGGCACTTTTCATTTTGGCAAAAGAGAATGAAAATCTTTATTCAGTCAATTGGTCTCAGTGCATGGAATGCTATTGTTAAAGGATCATTTATATCGACTAAAGTAGTCAATGGTGAATTGGTTCCTAAAGAATGGGATGAGATGAAAGATGACGAGGAAAGAAAAGTGCAAGATGATCAAAAAGCTAAAAACATTTAAACTTCTGATGAATTTTTCCATACTACAAGGTGCAAAAGTGAAAAAGGAGATATGGGAAATGCTTGAAGTAACTCATGAAGGCATTGCGGATGTAAGAAGAGAAAGAAAGCAAACTCTTGTATCTAAATATGAAGCTTTCCAAATGCAGAATAGTGAACCCATTTTAGAACTTCAAACAAGATTCACCCATATAGTGAATCACTTGCTTGATATTGGAAAAATGTTTGAATATGATGAGCTAAACATCACGATCCTCAACTATTTACAAGAACTTGGGAATCAAAAATCACAATGATCAAGGAATCCAAGGAATTGGCATCAATGTCAATGGATGCTCTCTTTGGAAAATTGCTTGCATATGAACATGAGCTGATTCAACAATCTCATGCAAAAGAAACAGAAAAGAAAAGGGATTACACTCAAGGTTAGTTCCTCAAAGAAAGATCACAAAGAAAGCTCTAGTGATGATAAAGATGTAGAGAATTTGGGCTTGATGGTGAAGAAGTTTGGGAAATTTCTCAAAAGGTCCAAAGACAGAAAATTCTCTAAACCTTCAAAGAAGGGGAAAGCAACAACAACACATTCACATGCTTTGAATGCGGGAAGCAAGGCCACATCAAATCTAATTGTCCCATCTACCTTAAAAAATAACTTGTTGAGAAGAAAGGAAAGAAGGATAGAAAATAGAAAAATGCCTACATAGCTTGGGAAGATAATGCGTCCACATCCTCCAACTCTTCTAGTGAAGAAAAAGTTGCAAATGTATGCTTAATGGCTAATACAAAGGATGACTCCTCAATCATTGAAGAAACTGAGGTAAATTCTAAATTTGAAGAAGTTTTGGAAACCTTTAATGAGATGTATGAGGAAGCACAAGGGCTTGCTGTTTGATAAGTGTCATATTTCAATTATTTTTTGGATTAAAATGTTAGAACTTATCTTTCCTTGGTAATATTTTTCTTATAAACTTCCCTTAAATCTAGTTGTTTGACATATATTATACATTTACTAATGTTTTTGTTTAAATATGAAAGATTCATCCATGATTTTGTAGGTTTTAATGGTTGTTTGTTAGATCCAGAAACAAAGTCAAAAGAAAGGGCAAAATGGTCATTTTTCCAAGATTTCATACATTCATTCGCCCAGGCTAGCAACCAACTCGCCTGGGCTAATCAGATTTCTTCGACCATAAGCAACACACTCACCTGGGTGAATTTGCCTACACCTCTTGGCTATTTTTTTTTTATAAATAGCCATGCATATGTTGAAGAAAATCAAAATCCAGTAGCAGAGAAAAATGTGAGAAGCTGAGGAAGAAGAAGAAGAAGAAGAAGAAAGTGGAAAGTGGAGCCCAGGCGTTGCAAAGTTGTGACCGTGGATTGCATTCTTTGTCATTTCACTTGTTAATATTGTGCTCTACGTAATGATCGGTTAGTTTTTCTTACGGATTGGATGTAATCTTTGTACCCTTATATATCCCTTTTGATATTATATATGTATGAATTTTTTCTACCCATTATTGGTGCTTTCATTCTGTTCATAATGCTTGATTCTTTTTTATCACTAGTTTCATAAAATTGGATTTTAAGTTTGATTGGGAAGTACTCTTAGAATTTAAACTGAATAAAGTTACTCTTTATGTTACATTGTCCAGGAATAAAGCATAACGTTTTGATTGCAAAAAGCACAAGATTATGATTGTAATGCTGGGGTATTTACTTCATATGCGAGGGATCATTAATGTAGTAAATATTCTTAGGTCATGAGTGTGAGGGATCGACTTGGGGTAACTTAATGTGTGCATTAGTAATGTTAGAAAATGATTCATATGTGTTAATCTTATTATGATACTGAGGGTATGAACGATGAAATTCAATCATACGTTTTCTTGAATTAATTAACTTTATTTTTATTGTTTCCGTAATTTTACATATTTCTGACGCACTAAATTCCTTTATTTCCGTTATTTTTGTAAATTCTGATTTCCACAGTTCTATTACTTTAAGTTATCTTTAGTTAGTTAAACAAACCCATGATATTTCGACTAAACGTGTACATAACTATTGAACTAATAACATTTATCTGAATAAATTAAGTAACTCAAGTCCTTGTGAAGACGATCTCTTTTTACAAATTTGTAACTTGCGATGACAATTGCTAAACTTGCCAAAAAGTCTTAACACTATTTTGAAAAATAAGCTGAGAAGTGATCAAAAATGACATATCACTAAATTGGCTTCAACACAAAGTGAGCTTGATAAATTGATGCACGAAAATGAAAAACTTGTTTCAAGTTATAAAGCCACTGGTTGTGTTTGTGCTTCTACTTCTCTTAATATGGATGATTACAAATCTTTGCAAATTGAGTTTGAAAATTTTAAAAAGGATCACTATGAAGAACGTATGAAGTTGAAAAATGAGCTTTCCAATCTTAAAGATCTTTTTAGAAAAATGAATAAAGGAAAGAGTGATCTTAGTCATTTACTTAGTGTGAAAAAGCATACTATCGATAAGACTGGTTTGGAGTATAACAAGAAAACTGACTTTTCCAATAGAACTAAGTTTGCATCCTCCAAAAAGTTGAACCCAAACAAGGTCTCCAAAATGAAAAACATATTGCATCCTAAGCCTAATGCAAAGACTTGTCATTATTGCATGAAAAGAGGGCAGACATCCTATAAATGCTATGTTAGGAGATTTGATGTTCCTAGAGGTAAATGTGTTTGGATTCCTAAAGATTTAAATTGTGAAAATTAACTCCATTGGACCCAACCTCAATTGGATACCACCTCTCTCTAATTGATTTTGTCTTGTAGGTGTGCCTAAAAGCAACAGACTCACTATGGTACTTGGATAGTGGTTGCTCTAGGCACATGACAGGTGACAAATCTAGACTTACTGACCTTGTGTTAAAAGGAAGGTGAATATGTCACTTTTGGAGACAACAATAAGGGAAGAATTATGGAAGAAGGAAATATTGGAAATCAACACAAGACACACATAAAAAATGTTTTGTATGTTGATGGACTTAAGCACAATCACTTGAGTATAAGTTAACTATGTGACAAAAGCTTCAAAATTGAATTCAACAAGAATTGTTGTCTTATTTGCGAAGCAAAAACTGGTGAGCTTGTTCACATAGGTAAAAGAATAGGTAATATCTACATGCTTGATATTGAACATGCATCATTTCATGAGCTTAGTTGGTTGGTAAGTAAGATTGATGATTCTTGGCTATGGTATCGTAGGGTTGCATATGTAAAATGCATCATCTCAATCATCTAGTTAAGAAGAACATAGTAATTGGTATTCTAAAACTCAAGTTTGAGAAAAATAAATTGTGTGAAGCATGTTAAAAGGTGAAACAAGTTAAAAACTCTTTTCAAAATAAAAAAAAAAAACATTGTTTCTACTTCAAAACCCCTTGAACTACTTCATATAGATTTATTTGGACCTTCAAGAACTATGAGTTTAGGTGAGAAACTTATGGTTGGGTGCCTTAGTCTTTTTTCTGGGTAGGAACTGAGATTGTTTGTGATTACCCTTAAGAATTCAAAGTGCATAGTGGAAATCTAATTCAGGTTTAATTAGATAATTGGAGTAGCTTCTCTAGAAATAGAGAGTGAATTAGTATAAATCTTGTTGTTCATCTTCTTTTGAATCTTATCTTTCTCTCACATTCTTTATCAATTTGTTGAGTTTAAAGATATATGTTTTTAAAGAACTTCCACAAAAGGATATTATGTACGGGTGATTGAATAGATATTGGTTTTAAACCAAAATTTTGTGATACGATCCTTGGACGAGAAAGTTTTCCAAAACTATTTTTATTTTGATTTGTTTTCAAAAGTAATTCACCCCCCCCCCCTTCTTTCTTGGTTTATGAGTTCCATCATCTTTTTCACTAAGGATACCTATTAACTCAACCATCAGAACATTGGATGATCCCAAATTCTGAACAACCTCTACCTTCCTTGCACCCAAATGATTTCTTAAAATACTAGCACACCTTGTTACATGATACTGCCATTAGAATAACACGCCATAAGGACAACATTAACCATTCTATTGTCCACCACCAAAGACCAACCCACAGACTGGCTTTGCACAATGACAAGGATTGTCGCAAAATCTCTCCCCCTGGAAGACAACCTTGTTTCTCTGTATCCAAACTTGATACACAAGATTAGCGAACAGAGATGGCCAAGTTGTTGCCTCCCCAACACGAGCCCGAAAAGAAATATTCAAGAGCAACCAATGATGCAAGTTTATGCTAGAGACCACCATCCGACGCAAAAAATGCAACAAGTTTATGCTTCATATACCTCGAAAGAAAATTAGGGACAAGCTTTTCTATAACAACACTTGAAGGCTCACGTATCCTCCCAAAACATAGTTGACTCCCCATTATTTAGAATCCACCTGCCACCTTGCAAAATATGATTCCAAGTTTGCACCATAGATCTCCAACCCTCTGAACAACCAGCCACACCTTTCACCTCAGGGAGACCTAAGGAACTATACCCATACTTGCCCTTCAACACTCTGACCCATAAAGCTTCTGGTTTATTAATTAAACCCTATCCCCGCTTCATCACCAATGCCTTATTAAAAATATGCACATGCTTGAGGCCCATCCTCATATCCTTTTTAGGATGACAAAAGGACTCCCAAGCAATGGTATGCCATCTCCTACTCTCACTATCATGACCCCAAACAAAATCTTTGGCCATTCGTTCCAACTTAGTACACACACTCATAGGAAGAAGAGTCACATGCATTGTGTATGTTGGTAATGTCTCAATCACTGCCTGGGTCAAGGTAAGCCTACCAGAGAATGACAAAGAATTAGCTTTCCAAGAGGAAAGCCTCTTTTTGGTATGGTCTAGGAGATAAAAAATAATGGTCCTTACTCTTCCTACAATGCAAAAACATAACACCGAGGTACTTCCCCAAGTCTAACATAGGAGATAACCCAGATAGCTCACTCAACTCCACAACCCAAGAAGAATTGACATTCTTGGAGACCAACATTCTAGTTTTAGATATTGAAACTTTCTAACTAGACATATCAAAAAAGAATCCAAGCATCTATTAATAATATCCATCTGCTTTACAGATGCTTCCCCAAACAAGAGAAAATCATTTGCAAAACACAAATGAGATATGGGAGACCCCTTCCTACCAAGCTTGATCAAAGTCCAATTACCAGCGTCCACTTCCTTGGAAATAATATGCACCAAATGCTAGCGAAATTGGATCACCCTACCTTACTCCTTTAGAAGGGAAAAAAGAATCTATTACCTCGCCATTAATCTGGATAGCCATAGAAGGAGAAGATATGCAAGCGAGAACAGTTTGCACAAAGTATTATGAAACCCTATACTCCAGAGAGTATCGTCAATGAAATCCCATCGAGGTCTGTCATATGCCTTCTTCAAATCCACCTTGATAGCTACAAAACCTTTCTGCTACTTCATCCCACGCATAGAATGAAAAACTTCTTGAGCAATGACAACTTTATTCAAACTATGTCTCCCCAGGACAAAACTACACTGATGTGGAGAAACCAACTCGTCCAAAACACCCTTCACCCTTTTAGCTATGATCTTTGTTACTATTTTGTAAGTAACAATACATAAGCTAATAGGGAGCAATTGGTTAGTGGGCACAAGATTACAAGATTCTAGTAATCGATTACACAATTATATTTCTGAAGAGTCATGACTTTTTAAAGGTTTTTTTGAAATCTCTTCACTGGTAATTGATTACACAGATCAAAATTCAAACAATTTTGTGTTGTTAGTCAAAAATATCTTCACAAACTCTCTGGTAATCGATTACACAGTCTGATACTCGATTACCAGTTCAAAAATATCTTTTTGGATTGATTTAGCCTTTGATAAAAGAGTGTTTGATACTAAAGATGTTGAGGCCAAACTAAAGCAATCAAATTGAGATTATTTGACTTGATTCAATCTGATGCAATCCTCCCTATGAAGGGACCAATCACTAGAACCATGAGCAAGAGGCTCCAAGAAGATTGGGCTAAAGCTGCTGAAGAAGGCCCTAGGGTTCTCATGAACCTTAGGGTAGATTTCTGAGCCCGTGGGCCAAGGTTGGGTCCAATTATCTTTGTACATATTAGACTAGGATGTCATTATATCTGGTCCTTGTATTTAGGGCTCCATATTGTAGGTAGGGTACCCTAGAAATATAAGATTTTTCAGCCCTTGTAATTTTGGGCACCTATACTAGTTTTTGTATTAGGGGTAGTTTTGTAATTTCACATGCACTAAGTGGATATTTGATGTGTGTGGTTGGAAATAAATTTAATTGAATTGGTAGAAGCCCAATCCAATTAATTTTTAGAGGGGGAGGTGAGCATTTGCTTACTACACCCCATTGCCACATCATATAGTCACACTTTGTGCATGTCCTTCATGCTTTTCATGCCTCATGACACCTAAGCACACTTAGTGGAGAATCTTGGAATTGATCTTGGATTAGTGGGCTGAACCATAACTAAAATTCACTAATTATAATTAGTGAAATTTTGGCTCCAAAGTTTGGCTCCACAAATTCAATTTCAAATTCAAGTGAAATTTGAATTTCCCTCCAATTTTGTGTGACACTTAGGCTATAAATAGAGGTCATGTGTGTGCATTTTTTTCAACTTTGATCATTTGAATATTAACTTCAGATTTCAGAGCTCATTTGGAGCACAAAATTTCGTGCTCTTCTCTCCCTCTCCCTTCATTCATCTCCTTCTTCCTCCAAGCTCTTATCCATGGCCTCCTATGGTGGTGAGCTTCTTCTAGACTCATCTTCTCCTTGAAGTGGCATCTCCTCTCTCTCTTCCTTCTCCATTCCGCTGCCATTTATCTTCCAAGAAGCAAAGGAATCCATTGATGAAGAAGATCCTAGGCCTACAAGCTCCAATAGAGCTTGCATCACAATCCATGCTTATCAAGTAACCTTTTTGACATCATCAAAACCTGCATGATATTCATTCGCATTCTCCTCCTTTTTGATGATGACAACCATCTTTAAGTAATACTTTGTCATCATCAAAACCTGCATGATATACATTAACAGGACCTCCCTCACTCTTCTCATGAGGATGAGGATAGACATTAAAGTCCCCAATAGCAAGCCAAGGATCATTTCTGTCGGTACTCAATTGAATCATTTCCTCCCAAAGCTCATCCATAGAGCTTATATTCGGACTACCATACACAAAAGTATAGAAAAGTTTAAGTCTTATCCTAGTATGAATATACTGATGATGTGAACCAACAATTTTCATATCCACCATGAAGGAATCCCAAAGCAACCAAATACCCATGGAGAAACCCTAGGCATCCTCTTTATACCAAGAATCAAAACCCATCTTCTTTATAACCAAAAAGTAGCCATTCTAACAGTTAATCACCTTCATTACTCCCTTTGGGATGCACATCCTCGCTAGTCTCGCCCTCAAGAAATTTAGGCTCACCTTCCTCCCTAATACCTTAATGATAATGACCCGCTTCCAAGGTTCATACATTTTCCTTCTCTCCTCCCTAGAAATAACCACTGTAGGGCACAAAGGGTCATCCACTATGGATTCAACATTATCTAAAGTGTCATCATCAAGCACAACTTCTTTGTCATCAGAACTTCAATCATCACCGTCCAAGTCAATCCTAGTTGCTTGACTTATATGTTGCTTTTTCCTTTCCCGAGTTCCATTTATACCAAAGCATGCTTGTAAATATGATGGCATGTTATTTACCTCCTTTTCTTTTACTACCCCAATATTTAAGGGTTGATCCATCTCCAAGACTCTTTTTCCATTAGTGTTTATTGATTCTTTAACCTCATTGGAAGTAGTGCTATTATCCCCGCCCACTACTACTTTGGGTTTTTTCTTATTGCGGTGCAACAAGTCTACCTCCTCTTTCGTCAGGTTTTCAGAAACTTTAGTAGACAATTTTTTTTACTCGTGGTTCCGAAAATATTATTTTTTTTAAAAATAGATACTGAATATTAAATATGAAAACCAAAATTCCCAATCTCCCCAATAAAACACCCCTTATCTTAATTAAAATTTATTGGAACAGGGACAAAAACTAATGACCAAAATTTAAAATCCTAGTGAGAGAGTCTTTCCTTCCTTATTACGATGCAACAAGTCTACCTCCTCTTTCATCAGGTTTTTCAGAAACTCTAGTAGACAATTTTTTTGACTTGTGGCCACAAAAATATTATTTTTTAAAAAAATAGATACCAAATATTAGATATGAAAACCAAAATTCCCAATCTCTCCAACCAAACACCCTATCTTAATTAAAATTTGTTGGAACAAGGACAAAAACTAACCACCAAAATTTAAATTCCTAGTGAGAGAGAGTCTTTCCTTCCTAGTTGTAGTTTCCATCCCCGCACCGTCCTCCCTCTCGCCACAATTTTTAAAAATTAAACAAGCACAACACCAATAATTAGGAATTGTTAATTTACCATGACGCCACCAAAATAGAAGCTTGACCTCCACCCTATGCAAACCCGCCACGTGCCGCTAATAGCGTGTCCTCGTCAACGTAGCGGCAAGGAATTACAACCATAGAAGAGACCCACCGAAGAAACTACCTCTCCGAATCCAAACTTCCTTCGCTTGTAGTACTGCCCTAATTCCCCAAATTCGGGTCTTTTTTTTTTCTTTTTTTTTTTTGTTCTTTCTTCTCAGATCCCGGTGGCCTTTTCCCTCCCTTTCTCAGGAAAATTCCCCCGATTTTCTCGAGAAAGTGAAACGGAATTATGAGCTTTCAGGACATCGAGGCCGGGCGCCCCTTCGGTTCGAGGCGCGGGTTGATGAATGGGAAGCAAGACCCCACGCAAGCGGTGGCTGCCGGCATATTCCAGATCAACACTGCCGTCTCCACCTTCCAGAGACTCGTCAACACCCTCGGAACCCCCAAAGACACCCTCGACCTCCGCGAAAAGCTGTTAGTTATTCTTTCATTTGTCATTCGCCTTTTGTTGATTCCACGTTGCTTGGTGTTTTGGTGATCGCTTTTTTATAGTATTCTCAATTTAATTGCAGTGGACCTTTTTAGTTTTGGGTGATTTGAGATTACCTTTGTTAATGAAATTTCAAGTAGGAATTTGGGGCTACTGCTTCGTTTTTAAGTTATCGGTCTTATTGTGATTTAACATCTGGTTATGTGTCCCCACTGTTTTTCCACTTCCGAAAGAGTCAATTGAAAAGCAGATCAAAATTGCTGTTGCTGATACTTTGATTGAGGTCTTGTTTCCTCTCAAGTGTTTCTTTAGTCGGGATTAAGCTATAATAGTAATAGAGCATGTGATGATTCCCCCTTGTATTTATAATGTTTTAAGTAGATATACTATTGTAAAATGAAACTTCGTGAATCAAAAGTAAATGAAGTTGAGGGATGTTGGGAAACTGAACTCCCTTTTCAGCTTTGCAAACTGAACTCAATTCCCCTTGTATACTAAGTTTTAATTTAGTGGAACAAGGATCTCTTAGGTTCTTACTGTGTTAGACTTTTTGGAACTTGCAGCCACAAGACAAGACTACATATTGGGCAATTGGTAAAGGATACATCAGCTAAACTTAAGCAAGCCAGTGACATTGATCACCATGCTGAAGTTAATGTAAGTTTGAAACTTTATCTTATGTTTTACTGCATCTGCATGTGCAAATCAGTTTGTTTGAATGGTCTATGTCTCAGTATTTTGTGATCAACTTCCAAAATGCATGAACTTCTCTAAACACTGTTTTTGCTTAAATTCTTGCTGTCATTTTTACTGAATTGGTAATTTCATGATTAATCTGCATCATTTTTTTAATGAAAACAGTGAAAACTTGTTACAGGCAATGTCTTTTTAGTATGTCTTTTGCCTCAAAAACATTTCTTATTTTTGCAGGCAAGCAAGAAGATAGCAGATGCTAAACTTGCGAAAGATTTTCAGGCAGTGTTGAAAGAGTTTCAGAAGGCACAACGTCTTGCAGCTGAGAGGGAAACAGCGTACACTCCTTTTGTTCCTCAAGCAGTCCTTCCTTCGAGGTGATTTGCCAATTATTATTAGAGCCTGTAAAAGTTTAGGGGCAATCCTGTGTTTCTCCTTTGTTTTTAAGTGTGTGGCTTTGTTTCTGGACAATAAAGAGTAGGCTACTTTGAGAATTTTGTGGCTTAATTTGATGCACTTGGTTTCTTGGTGATCAATTGTTCTTCTGTAGTCACTATAAGTGTTTTGTTGGTATTAATTCTGATTACCTTTGCATACAATGGTTATGACATGGGATTTTCATTTTGGTTTGCAGCTATACAGCTAGCGAAGTAGATGTTGGTTCTGATAAGTCACCAGAACAGCGTGCCCTGCTTGTGGAATCAAGGAGGTGATTTCTCATATATTATTAGTAGTTAATCAGTGATTTGCAGATTCATTTTCTCGATATTATTGCAGTGTTCCAATATATGATTATAGTGTGAATAACCACACTTTGAAATGTAATTTTAGGTCAATGATCAGTATTAATCATTTGAAAATTTACATTAGGCCAAAAAAGAATTGATGCTTTTTTCTTTTTCTTTTTAGGTTAATGATCAGTATTAATCATTTGAAAAATTATATTTGGCCAAAAAAGAATTGATGCTTTTTTCTTGTTCTTTTTTGGTGATTCAAACGAACATGAATTAACCTCTATGTCATTATTGGACAACTGAAGTTCAATTATTTATCAGAAAACGGCTCTCTTTCCAATTTAACTTTTGCATTTAGTACCACAGCCTACTGGAAAGCAAAAGATGACCAAAAAAATAAATTCATCTGCAGCATACTATTATGCTTAAAAGAATGGATACCAAAAGCTCTCTCTCTCCCTTCCCTTCTCCGTCTTATTTATTTTATTTTTTTTAATTTTGTCGTGCGATGGAATTTGTGACATAATCAATGGCAGGACTCTTGATTGTGCCACTAAAGTAGATGAACAACTGAATTCATTTATGTTATTAAAATTTTCAAATTCTCCACATTGCATTATTTCAGCACCTTAGCTATTGCATTATTCATGCTGCAGGCAGGAGGTTTTATTCTTAGATAATGAGATTGCCTTCAATGAGGCTATCATTGAGGAAAGGGAGCAAGGCATTCAAGAAATACAGCAGCAAATTGGTGAAGTTAATGAGATCTTCAAAGATCTTGCTGTACTTGTCCATGAGCAAGGAGCCATGATTGGTAATTTATTCCATTCCCTTTTGTTCTTCCTGGTTACTTGTATCTTTATTTTACTGTACCTGCTCACATTACCTAGTGCCACTAAATTTCATTTTGTAGATGATATTGGCTCCAACATTGAGAACTCCCATGCAGCAACAGCACAAGCAAAATCTCAACTTTCAAAAGCTTCAAAAACCCAAAGATCAAATTCCTCTTTGGTAATATATCAAGTTTCTTATTGCAATTATATTACTCTTTGTAAATCTTAACCTGCTTCCATGAAATGAATTTTTATATGTGGAATCTCCAGAGACGGTATCTCCTGAAGAGGATTGACCTAGGGCCAAAAAAAGGGGTTTGACTTAAAAATAGTTCTGTATGGGCTTGCTGTGCTGAAGTCGTCTTGACACACAACATTAAATTTATTAATGACTAGAATACATGGTCTGTAGTTCTAGGAATGACTTAAGACTCATGCACTGCCGCTTGAATCTATGTAGGTGGCCTAGCCTATAGTTTTGTCTAGTATTATCAGTTTGCATATTGCATACTATTTTGTTCTCCATTTTGAAAGACGGATTATTACATTTGTAGTTGGCACAAGAGGGCAGGGAAGGAGTGGTTGATGGAATAATTATTACCTTTTGTAGTTTCCTACTTACAGGAGTTATTATAAATTGTCTACCACCTTGATCTATGGTCAAACCTTTAGTTTTTATTTTTTCCCCCTTTAAAAGTTCTGTGTATTTTCCTTTGTTAACTTTGTGTTCTTTTCTTTTCTTGTTTTCTTCAAAGACATGCTTGCTTTTGGTGATTTTTGGGATTGTGCTTCTCATCGTGATCATAGTTCTTGCTGCTTAGTCAAAGGTTATCTCAATTACATTATGGAGCAAATGCATATATACTGGGCAGCAGATAGCATCTCCCTTGCTGATGGTGTCACTTGATTGGTGTTTTGCCGGGTCTTGTGGTTGACTGGAGTTTGTTGCATCTAATTTCAGTACATGATGTGGGAATTCCCATAATTTTGTTGTGGGGTTTTATGTTCTCTCTATGTTAGTGTTTGGGGTTTTAAAATGTGTCACGGATTATGGTTTAAGTCCTCTCCTTGTTTCTTTAATTAAAAAAATATTTAATTCTTTGATTGTCCTTTACCTGTAAATGCAACGCTAAAACTGGCTGGCTGTGCTGACTCTTCAGCAAAACCTTCGTATATGGTAATCTGTTGTTTCAGTGCTTTTCTTTCCCAGAATTGGAATTATAATGTGTATGGAGAAAACATGGATGTATTTGATGAGTTAAAGTCGATGATTGGCATTTATTCGTAATGATACTCTTATACCGAGTGAACTTTTTTTTCATCTGTCTTTTGAAAGCCGAAAACATGACAAGGCAAGGAAGGGTGGGAAATGATATTGGCACTAAGGTTTCTTTTTCTTCCTTTTTCTTTATGCTTATGGACACCTTTTTTAATTCGAAGCTAATATTCACCCTTCTAAGACTGGCCAATTCCTATAAAAAAAATAAAAAAATAATCAAAAGATTAACTTTGGGGTTTAACTCCAAAGATCATCGCATCGTTATCTTCAATCGGGAGTTTCGTGGTAATTTCTGCTAAACTCCGAAAGCGACTTTATAACTTTCGTAAAATTCTTTGGAAGTACATGTAGTCTTGTCTCCTGCGGAGTTTGTATTTATAAAATTGCCCGTGCAGCCGTACTTGCAAAGTTATCTTATATTATTTGTTCTCTTGCAGCTTTGTTCCGATTACATCTAGAGTTTGGTTCTACTTGGTCTTCGTTGTGTGTACTCTATTGTTTATATCCGAGCAATTAAAAATAGGGTGATACTAGGTGCACCAGCATTATTGCTGGTGCACCCAATATTTAACGTTAAAAGATAAAAGTATCCTTGTCTATTTTTTTAAAAGTTTTGTGCACCCAACGCTTCCATTTCTCACGCGACTGCTATTCTTCTTCTTCAGCCCCTGCGCCACTGTTCTTCTTGTTTTGTTGTTGTGTTTGTTGCACTGCCATGTTTGTCCGTGTTTTGACCGCATTGATGAGTTGCATTGAGGACCTGTGCCATCGTCGACCGTCGAGGTAAGTGTCTTCTCCCATTGGTGTCATTTCCGTTTCTGCTTCCTTTTTTGCCTTGGTGTATTGTGTAGGGATTTAGTTGATCCACTAGGGATTTAGGTGATCTGCATTAGAGGTAGGTTATAGGATATAGATGATCCACATAGGATTTAAATGATCTGTAATGGAATTTGGCTTACAGATGAAATAAGTAGCTTACGGATCAAGTTGATCCGTAAGAAGCATACGGATCAAGTTGATCCTAAGAAGCATACGGATTAAGTTGATTTGTATGCTTCTTACGAATCAACTTGATCCGTATGCACGTTAAGGATCAACTTGATCCATATTAGTTTTACAGATCAAGTTGATCTGTAACTCGCATACGGATCAAGTTGATCCGTAAAATTAATACGGATCAAGTTGATCCGTAACACGCATATGGATAAACTTGATCCGTATGACCCTATTTTAATTTAAAAAAATGTAAAACATGTTAAAATTGATTAAATGTGTTTTTTATTAGGGTTTAAGGTTAGTTTTGAGGGTTTTAGGCTGAAGTAGAATACAAATGAATAATGAAATAAGTTTCATATTATGCTGTAATTGTTTGATGATATTGCTTTGAAATTTGATTATGCTACATTGTTTGGTTTGTGTTGTACTGTTTGATTTGTTTGAACATGAACATATTGATATTGGTTTGAAATTTGTTTAGTTTGTATTACTTTTGACTTCAGTGGAAAACCTCAATAAATCAATTTAGGGCAAGGAATGTTTTGATGGTTTATCCCAAAGTTGCAGTCTACCTGAACCTCTTTTAATTGAGGAATCTTCCATTTGATTCACTTTTTGAACACATATGTTGGTCTTCTCCTTGCAATCAAACCATCTTCAAAAAAAACTTGTTATTTTCTCCTAAACAAATGCCACACCAATTTAGATCACATATTATCTTTTCTAGTATGTTCGCTCATCCATCTTAATAATTTTATCCGTGCTAAACTTATTATCGGCTTGCCGCCTGATATAATTTTCCTTCTAGTGCCACAGAATCTTAAATTATGCTTGAAGCATTTCTTCATTTGATCAACCTTGCTTAAATCTTATTTGTTGCATCCTCTCAATCTTTCGTCTTAATCCTACTTGATTTTTTGCAATTATATCCTAAAAAAACTAACATACCCAGTGCCCGAAGGCTCCTTGCTATGCGAAGGTATAAGAAAGGGTCATTGTACACAGTCTTACCCTTGCATTTATCTCCTAATGTGGTTAAAAAGGAGTTTACTGATATGAACTAAAATTTACTATTAAAATTTGATAGGAATTCAAGGAACTAGCCTCAATTGCAATACAAATTATGTAACAACCACCCCACAATTCCCAAATAATTCCTGATATCCCAGCCCCCTCATATCCACATTCTCCTTCATGATTCTTAGGATCTTCTTCACCAATCCCCTTAAACAAGTGTCCATTCTGACTTCTGTTAGTCTCCTCGACTCCTTCTCTAACAGAATTCTCCTTCCCAACTATGGCCTTAACCCTATTCTTCTTTCTCTCACAGACTTTAGTTAACTTCCATAAGCCCATCAGCATCCCTAATCCTTTAGGTATGTATTCATGTAAAAAATGCTTCCATTTTCCTACTAATCTTCAAATAAAAACAAATCCTGATGACTCCCTCTAGAAATCCAAAGTTCCTTCCAAGGTTTAAGATTTCTCATGTGGACTAAGATACTAATACTAGATAAGATTAAAATTAATGATAAGTTAAAATTTTAATTTTTAAAGACCTTACAAAAGTTGTGTATTGCCTGATGTGTTTTCAGTTTGGCTCTAGCTCTAAAGTTGTTGCCCATTTGTTTCAGCACTATTCTACAACCACTTCTATATCTAGACAAGGCTATATTTGGCTTTGGCATCTTGTTGAATCCTCTCAACTTAGAGAATTTATTATGAAGAAAAACAAAAATGCTTAAAGGAATTTGGTAGAACTATGAAATGAAAGCTTTATGGAAGTGGGTACCTACCTATCATGTTGAATGCCGAGTTACAAGGTTGATTGGGTAGCAAAAGGAGAAGGGAGGGAGGCCTAGTGCAAACAATGTTTATGACACTGTAGTAATGCTCTCAGCCTCGATGACCTCCTTGTCCATCTCCTTGACAACTCTAATCAAACCCCTCGCGATGCCCTTCAGATGCAAACCACTCAATTTCATTTCCTCCTGTAGTTTTTCTGATCCAAACCCTTCAAGCAGAGAGACTGTATTAACTTGTCATACTCATCAACGCTTGGACGACACCATAATCTTGCACTAGCAAATAACTTCAAAGCCTCTCCTAACATTGAGGAGTCCACTCTCTTTCTTCTCTCCAATGTCATTAACTAACTCCCACAATGAGTACACACTATAGAGTTTATGAGCACCTGAAAATGAAATTACTTTTTGAAGGGTATAAGTTGTTGAATTTTGTTTTGTTTTAACAAGTTAATATTGTGATGAATTTGTGTGGCTTAGTGATGGAATTTGTGGTAGACATTTGCAGATCATGGTTAGAACTGGAGGCTTAGGTCGTGCCTTAGGTAGGGTTATTGGCAGAGCTCTAGGGAGAGAGGATCATCATGATTCAGATGATGCTCCCTAGCGACGAAGGCCTATCGCATTGGCAAGTAGGCATCGGGAAGCTGCCCCTATTGTAGAGGATGACCCTGTGGTAGCTGCAGACGTACATGCCCCTATTGCCGAGGATGACCCTGTGGTAGCTGCAGACATACATGCACCTAGTGCAGACGCTGGTGATGATGCTGAGGGATTTCCAGGTGGGCCGCGTGACCCATCAGTGCTTACCGAGTATGCTGACCATGTTGCAGTCAGCGTATGGAACGGAGAGGTATTTATAATTTTGAAGTTAACTTATTTGTTAAGTATTTGTTATTATTGAAATTTGTTTTTTTTTTAAAATTATTATGTTAATAAAGTGTCTGTTCCTTTATACTTCAATTCAGGAACGTCTTGAATTGAAGTTATCCTCCCATAGGAGGAAGGTGTAGAAATTTGGTAGGCATGCTCTTGAAATTGAGGACCTAGTTGCTGCCACATGACTAAGTCCTTTGATTGCGTGTTCAGTAGACATTGGCGATTGAGGACTTATATCCGCGTTCGTGGAGAGGTGGCACAGGTAAACTAGCAGTTTCCATCTTCCTATGGGGGAGGTTAGCATCACCCTGGATGATGTGGCGCTCTGCTTCATCTTCCCATTGTTGGCACCTTCCATACCTTCGAGCCTCTGCATGTCAACGAGGCCGGGTTGATGTTGGTTAAGTTACTAGAGGTCTTCGGAGAGGCAGCCAGGGCTGAGACAGCACAGTGTCATGGATCATACATACACCTATCTTGGCTACGAGATATATATTAGAGCATATGTCAGGCCGGACATTGGACTGCTGCAGCTCGTGCCTATGTTCTTCATCTTTAAGGTTGCACTCTTTTTGCTAACATGAGTGTAACCCATGTTCATGTTGTCTTCTTAGATGCTTTACATGACTTGAGTCAGAGTGGGAGCTATGCATGGGGAGCTGCTGCCCTAGTGCATATGTACGATCATTTGAATGATGCTTGTAGGAGTAGCAGCTGACAGCTTATTGGTTACATCACTCTCTTACAGGTAATTAATGTGTTTTTCATAAGTTAATTACAACAATGTTTTAAATAGGGTATTTAAGATGTTCATTTGAAATTTGTATGATTTTTATGTAATCTTTGTAGTGTTGGATATATAAGCACTTTCCATCACTTGCGGAGTGTATGGCTAATTTGGACTACGATGAGGTGTCACCACGTGCATGTCGGTGGATTGCTACGAAGGCGACTTTGAAGTCCATAACTACAGCGACGTAGAGGCAGCGTCTGGATCGACTCAGGATTTCTGATGTCTGTTGGATGCCTTATGGGGAGCATCGACCCGTTCGGGAGTTTGATTTGATTTCATGCTTTTTCGGTCAGCTACGATGGGGGCCTGTTGCCGCCAGACACCGACCAGAGAGGGTCGTGCGCCAATTCGGATATGTCCAGAGTATTCCTTCAGAGGCTGTCAATTCATGGGTGTCATTTGAAGAAATAGACGATAGGTGGATGCACTACTCAAATCATCTTGCACCAACAGGTGAGATATGTTTTATGCCAGGTCAGTGTGCGCTCGAGTACATGGACTGGTTCTTCATCATTTCTCATCCATTCATGACCGTGGCATAGCAATCAAATCCTTCGAGACATCCAAATGTGACGCATGATGCCTCATTTGTGGAGCCACATATCCCTCAGGTCCCAGAGCCACTAGTAGGAGCACTGACACATGCCCGTCCTCATGTGGACCAGCCTAGACATGTAGTGGTAAGTGTTATCATTTGCTTAGTTGTATCAAATGTCATTTAGGTCAATTATTTTAATACTAATTTGTTTGTTTACTATTTAATAAGATGCTTGCCATGCGATCGCTGAAAGGTTGTAGCGTCTGCTCAACCTTAGGATAGTCACGACAGGCACAGAGTCACACGAGGTCATGGAAGAATGCATCAGGATTGCCAAGGTGTCACAGAAGACGACAATGTGTATGTGAGGTCTCGACGTAGGTGGCGCACGGATCAGCCATAATTTCTTTACACATTTTATATTATCATATTTGGACGATGTATATACTTTTCTTGTATTTGAAAACATTTTGTTTTTGAGTGAACATTTTGTATATTTTAAGTTATTTTTGTTTATAATATTAGTGTTAACGTTAAAATCTTATTTTTAAATTACTTGATTCCAAATCCGTCGAAATAGTATGAATGTGATTCCAATTTATAGAGAAAATATGAGTTCAATTTTTTGCAAAACACGTCATTAATTAGGAACGAAAAATCGTGAATATGACTAAACCTCAATCTAAAACTAAAGATTAGTTCTATAATTAATTCAAAGGATTGAAATATACTTTCAAATTTCGCTACATAATTAAATATCATAATTATGATAATTAAATATCATAATATTACCAATTAAATATCATAATTAAATATATTTGTCATTCTCTCTTTAGATTAAACTGCTAGATCGAAAAACGCCAACTAATATTATAAGTGAGTTGAAAAAGAAGAATATGAAAAAAAAGAGTAAAAATGTAATAAGTTGATAGATGGGGAGTTTTTTATTTTTTATTTACTCTCTTTGTTTATTTTTATCTTTTTATACTTTTTATTTACTAACAAATTTATTTTCTACTCCCATTGTTATCATTTTAATTTAACTAATTTCTTAATTTAGGTAAACCATGAACATAAAATAATAATCATATGGTTTCATTTCGTAATTGACGCGAATTCAAACATTACATTAACTTCAACATAGTGGAAAAAAAATAAAATTTGCTTGAAATACTACAACTAAGTAATGCTAATTTTGCGACAAGGACACATCGTATTCCATTTCCATTACATGTTTACTAAAAATAGCTAAAATTTCTATTGGCCAAAATTGTTTTCAGTAGTTAGACTGCACTAAAACCTTTAGCACGTCATCGTTAGTTTTCAGTTCAATAATTTTAAATTTGATAATTTTATCTGAATACTCATGGTGGCTTGGTCGTTGAAAAAACAATCGCCTTATTGTTTGTGTTTCATGAATACCATAAGGGGGAATCCCATGAGGCGCAACTTGCTTGATCAAATCCTTTAGTTCATCCATAGTACATCCAGAAGGAATGTCAAACTTTTTGGGATTTTTTCCTGTGAACAAGTAACCAACAAACTCATGTTGGCGTGGCATGTTCCACCTCCCGTTGTAATATAGCAGGGCATCATGAGTAGGACTCATAGTCGCTTCAAGTAAGTTTAATATACCATCTGGTGTTCTACCAATGGTGCATAATAACTCAATCGGACCAACACATGAAAATTGATTATTACACATTAACATTGTGTTAACATCATCCTCATTTTTTAGTTGCATACATTGAAAGCGAAATTGGTTACTTGTATCTGTGAATGACTGTCGGTAGTAAATTTCATCCAAATATTGTTTGTTGGTTAGCTAAAGGGTATTATGTATTTTGGTTTTTAACGTTTGAAAATCACAAGCGTTAGGTACTCGATTGGGTACTAGAGTGGAAGTTTGAAAATAAACATCATTGTCGTTGTGAACAATGGATCCATTTGGAAAAATAAAACCTAATGTCGAATTCACAATTGTCTGACTGCTTGTTTCTCCCAAGAATGTCATACTTTGTTCTACGAATTGGGTTAGGAGAGAATGTGTGATTTTTTACCGTGTTCGGGTGTGTCATATATATAGATGAATTTCAGTATCATTGCTTCAATTTTTTTTAAAAAAAAGAGACGCGTGCAGATGGTTTCCGTTTGTGTTGTCAACTACAGCAATGTCGTGACATGCTTTATCTTGCATCAGAATGTGTTGCCAAGTCTTACAATGTCCTATCACGCTTTATGTTAATATGCATGCATTTCACAATGTGTTGTCAATTCAGACAACGATTTATCATACATGCGTACTTTATTTTAGTTGCACCAATTAATTTTTTTCTTAACGCAAGAATTAAGTAATAATTTTTTTCTTAACGCAAATTTAAATATTTCTTAACTACTTACAACATTTTAACTACAATTTTAGTACTTAAAACTCATTAAATTTTTTCCTTCAAGAAAAAAGGAAAAACCTCTCATTAAATTTCTCTAAAAAAAGAACTCTGATTAAATTCAATATGTTTAATAAGTGTAAATAGTCATTTTGGTCCCTAACTTTTGACCCCTTCTGCAAATTAGTCCCAATCTTTTTTGAAATGTAAAAAATAGTCCCTATCTTTACATTTAAAAAGATAGGGATTAATTTGCAAAAGGGATCAAAAGTCAAGGGCCAAAATGACTATTTACTTCTTTTAATCATTAAGAAAACAAGTTAAATCTTAATATATAATTAAGGGACTAATTCTCAAATTTTAAGTAATAATTCATTATAAAATAAGTCAAAATTAATTAAACAAACACAACATGGTACATAACTTGGTGGGAACTATGTGTTAAAAATTAATGTGTTCAAACTTAATTCAACAAATATACAAAGACAGATAACTCTAATGTGAGATTAAAATTCATAACGATCAACCATTAAAAGGTATATGTTCAGTCATCATTTATGTCAACATAGTCTCTTTTGAACATCATGAAGCTTTTGTAATGTTGCATTCTAGTAATATATGGAGTTGGCCACTACTTTGCCTGAGGATGACAATTTCTAGACCATAACAATGCTACATGTGGTAAAGGACAACAGTCTTTTAAATAAACCTGTTGTACATGCAAAAACAATATTAACTCAACCGTCCACTACTGATTGCATAAATATAAAAAAATACTTTATATCTAGAATGTACCTCAACAAAATAATTGTCATAGACATGACCGATACAAATTATGCGATGCACTGAAGAATCTGCTGGTGGTCGACTTCTAAGAGGAAAAAATGTCATGCTTTGTTGTTGAGACAATGATACAAGGATTACATTATACCTTGATGCAATGACATATCCCACGTCGGTTATATCAGTCCACTTATCCATATTCACTTGAATGAAACAAATATAGACGTCAAAGTTAATTTTAAAGTTAACTCTTAAAAAGCAAAACATAAATTACATACCTTGGTTAACCCATCAACAAGTAGTGACATCCTTAATTCCTCAAATTTGTCTGTGTCACCGAAGATCTTGATATAGTCATCTGAAAATTTGCCAAGTTCTTTAAGCAGATGGTTGCGGACCAACGACCAAGAGTCTTCACCCATACCTAATAAATCGACAGCTGACCGATATCCACAGTTTCCGTCAGCTTTGACATCCACAATGTTGTCAATGAAGTCGTGGATAAATGACTGAAATTGATCCAACACTATGCCTCACTAGCGAATTGCTATTTTGCACAGAATGAAAAACATCTACATGCTCCCAGTAAGATGGATCACGCTTTGTTGACCTTGGGTTTCTATTCATCGCTTTCTTCGGTGCACCTTTTGTGTTAACCTTTGTTGGAGGAGGACAATAGAATTTTGATCAGGGTATGCAATTTCCCGAAGTTTACTCTATCTTTAGAGTAAACTTACCATAAACATCAAGTTCTTCAAATCTTTTAGATATGGTTTCCATTTCTTCCTTGATGCTCACTTCTAGCTCAGATAACCCTTGGTCTGAAAAACTAAGTCTCCTCCAAAACATATGGATTGAATCTAGTGGGATGCAACCAACAACATATTTAGATAGCTCACATGCACAAGGAAGACCGTGCGTGGTTCTTATGACATAACCACAAGTGGAAGGATTCTTGCCAGCATAATGTACACGCTCAAATTCAGCAGCAATATGATTTAAAGCATACCTTGAAACCATTCCAAGAAGCCTTTTGTATAAGGTTTTTTTAAAGACATGTCCAACCACATGTGTACTTGTTTCAAAGGATGCTTTAATTTTCGTGTGCCGCAGCGTCATCATTTTGTTCATGGCATCCCAGACACTGCATAAGTCTCCAAGGCTATTCTGTAACACTCTTTTTAAAGCCCAGTGAGCAGATTCAACCCTACATTTCAAATACACAAATAACAATAAACATATACAACAATAGAATTTCATCAATTCATCAACATTAATAGAAATAATTGAACATTTTCATACCTGTTTGTTGTTGTGTTTCCTAAGTGCATCACCTTATTCGTCCAGGGAGTAACAAATTTTCCTTGTGTGGGATTATCCATGTTTCATTAACATAGTCAACAAACATTGGCCAAGGTGAACAAACCATTTCAAACTTCTTCAGACATTTGTCGAACTGCTGCTCTGAAGGACAATCAACCAGAGTTCCCCAGGCATCCATGACATACTCCCAAGCATTTTTTTGACCAATTAATGATTTACATTTGGCCTTGACATTCTTGTTTATGTGAAAGCTGCACAACAAATTTGTACACTCAGGAAATACAGTTTTCACTGCATTCATCAATGCTAGGTCTCTGTCAGTCACAATCACTCCAGGGAGGGAGTCACGTCTTAAAAATATACCTCAAAACCATTCTAAAGCCCATACCACATTATTAAGACATTCACCCTCCAGATATGCAAAACCAGCAGAGAATGTCATCCATGTTGGTGTCACTCCAACAAAATCAAGCAGTGGGAGTCTGTACCTATTTATTTTGTAGGTACTGTCTATGAAAAACACCAAATTACATGCATTGACTAACTTCATTGCATCAGGGTGACACCAAAAGATATCATGTACCACATCTTAATCCTTTAATCTATGTCAATGAATATATTCATCCCATTCAAGAAGCTTCATTAAATGTTGCATTTCAGTATCACTTCCTCTAATGGAAGAACGGTATGCACTTCTTGCATTGTATATTTGTTTGATGGTTGTACAACTATTGGCTTTGTGCTCCTTCAAAGTTAGCAGAATGTTTCTTGGTTTCACCATTGACTTGGTCATATCATCAATAAGTGTCTTTTCAGCTTTAGTCAATCGCCCAGCGTATGGATGTCTAACTAATAACTTGGCCAATTCATGATTATGAATCCCACACATCAACTTCACCATCCAACCTTGCCCTCCAACCACTGGTTTGCCACGAAGCTTGAATGGACACCCACATTTCCTAGTCCCAGTATCTCTTCTAACAAATTCTTTCTTCTTACACCTATACTCACCACTCCTTTCACAGTCAATTAACACAAACGAAGTCCTTCCTCTACTACTAGTGTTTGTGTCAGACCTTATAATGACCGCCACAAATCCGTTTTCATGAGCAACGGATCGAGCCCACTGCAAAACATCATCTCGGCTGTCAAACACCTACAACGCAACCCAGACAATTTTAGTTTTCTACAACACATTCATTTTATTAAATCACTCATAATAATGAACATTATTACTTGGGAAGTATTGAACGCATCCGAACAATCAACATGTGGTTCATTCACACCACATTCTTGTTCATTTTGATCATCCATATCAACTTCTTTAGACATTATACTGTCATACATCCATTGATCTTCGTCGATCTTAACAATAAATCATAAATTTCAACACAGACATACAACACCTAACCGCACTATACATATCATACAAAACTCTACATAATCTTTTACTGTCAGTCACAATAACTAATGATTAGTAAAATACAAAAACCCTATATCATTCTACATACGATTTTAATCAATTACACGTATAAACAATTAAATTATTTTTTTAAAATGACAATACAAACAGTAATAATTAAAAAAATTATAAACTTAAATAAATGTTATGAATTCAAAATCCGTATAAGCCTTACGGATCAAGTTGATCCGTAAGGCTTATATCAATCCACTTGATCTGTATGTTTAATATCAACATACGGATCAACTTGATCCGTATCAGCCTTACAGATGAAGTTGATCCTTATGATTTACGGACCACCCCACTCACGCACACCCAGCATAAATGCGTACCTCATATGTCACCGATGACAAACCAACCACTGCAACAATGAACATCGGCCCCTTGACCTTCATTGAAGCTCACCTATCGCAAGAAAAAATCACACGGAAGAGAGAAAATCCAAGAAAAAAAATCTTCGCAATGAAAAGCACTGTGCACCCACCTTTTTAACGAAGAAGATAGACGAGGGGCATTTCTAGCATTTTCAAAAAATGTTGGGTGCACCAACAATCATGTTGGGTGCACCTAGCATCAGCCTTAAAAATATGGGTCACAATGTGAGAATGCAAGATGCGATCACTGGTCATTTTCTTCTTTTTTTTGTTGCTATATGGATTAAGGGAGATAAACTTTTAAGTAGAAAGTTTTGGAGAAACGTAGTTGGAAATTACTACATAAAATATTGCTAACTTTTTTTAGAATGCTATGCATTAGATAGGTAGAGTCGCCGAAGAAGTTTTGGGTGAACCAAAAGATTTTGGGCCAAATAAAGAATATTGGAAGTGGAATAAAAATGTTCAAGACAAGTCTAGGAATAAAAGAAAATGCTTTAAACTCTTGCATGGGTGTAATAATGTTGAAAATTAGACAAGCTATCAAAACACTAGGAATAAGACAAGAAATGTTAAAGGTAAAGTATGATCTAAAATCCTTGAAGAGTTTTACAAATACCTTGGGCAAAGAATAAAGAAAGTAAGATATATAAGCTCATCACAAATAGAGAAAAAAAAGATGAGATTTAGATACAGTAAGATGCATTTATAGAACGAAGAAGAGAAAGTGTTGGCCGCAAATCAAGATATCAAAGAGAGATAAGGGAAGTATTTTTTTGTATGTTTTTTGATGGTGGGCAAAGAATGGGTACTAATATAGAAGGAATAAGAATCCATGTAAAGACAAATTTCATAAGAATGTGGGTTGAATTGTGATTTAAAATTTTTTATAAGCCTTCTCAATAAATAAAACTATTGTTTGATAAAGCTTAAAGACAAAACAATATTTTTACAAACAGATGATATCCAACAGATTTTGCAAACATAGTTTTCAAAAACAAAATCAAATTTAAGTCCTTAGTTTAAAAAAGAGATAAACTGATTAGACACAAAGGAGTTTACATTGGTTCGTCTCTACCATCAAGATTACATCCAAATGTTGACAACCCATTAAGTTCGACTAACTTTAACAAGATTACAAGTATTCTTCCTTGTCACTTTTCACTCTTACAACAAAGTTTATCCCCAGACCCAAAACAACCCTAGTATTCTTTGTTCTTCCAAGTAACCTATGCTCTAAACAAGTCAAAAGATTTATTGACGTTGGTTTGCTCACTTAGGATTCATAATGTCTTAAAAGACGAGTATATAAATTAAGTACTTAGTCTTTTATATCAAGATATACAAAGTGTTGAGAGCCTTTTACAACTTAGAAAATATAGAGAGAGCTTGAAGAAGAGAGAGAAATAATATTTCAAATATTGCTTCTCGTATTTATAACTCATCTTTAAAAGATATTTTTTGTCTCTAAATGGTCTTATGTTCTTCATTTTGGCTTGCATATGAAGAGGAATTTGTTGGTGCATTTAATGCGATCATTAAATGTATGTCCAATCCATGTTGATGAACCATTTTTCTTCCTTTCCTTGAGCAACACTTCATCAGTAGTTAAATCTCTTTTGCTCAAACCATATTATGTTAATAGTGGGTGTAGGAGGCACATCTTTGAGAGAATGTGGAAGGTTCACCTTTGAGTGTTCTCTTACTTCCTTGGTCTTCGATAGATCCTAGGAAGAATATTCGAGACATTCTCTACAAAACAAATCTCAAACACAAAGCATTAATGAAGACTTAAATTCTTATCAGAGTTTAACATTAGTCTGCTTCCGTCTAATCTATCAAACACAAATACAAAGAATTAGTCTAATGGCATATAAGATGCAAATTTTAAAATTTGTAATTATTTGCATCTAATCAAAATTACTGAGGGTCTTGATTCATCTTACGACTCAACAATCCAAGAGGATAAATGAAAATTGGCTTATTACCATAGAATTCATATTGGAGAGATAAAAAGGCCCTTAGAAGGATAGAAAAGGTTATATTGTATTTTTATTAAAGTTTAAAAGTGTGTTGAAGAACATGGTATCGAGGTAAGAAAAATATGTACATATGGTTTTTATTGACTTGGAAAAAGATCAGGATCGAGTACCAAGAGAAGTGTTGTGGAAGACTTTAAAGAAGAAAAGTGTTTGTGTGATTATATAAGAGTTATACAATACATGTATGAAGGGGTAACTACTAGTGAGAGAACTACAAGATATGAGACTAAGGACTTTCCTATAGGGATAAGATTACATTAATGCTCAACATTAAGTCCTTTAATCCAGTCTTGGGCATGCTTATTGGGAACATACACAGTATATGTAGTATATATGCATTGTAATTTTAACAAGAGACAAGAGGAATATGACTTGGACGTTAAATGGGCGAAGGTGCAACACCACAAGTTTATAAGTTTAAATATTAGGGATCAATAATCCAAAATGATGGAGAAACTAATGTGAATTGCATAAGAAACAAGTAGGATGACAAAATTGGATAATGGAATCAAGGGTGGATTGTGATCAGGAAATACCTATCAAACTCAATGACAAGTTTTACCCTCAAAGAATAATTAGGTCTATGTGGTTAATTTCTTGTAACATGACTTAGATGAAAGAACACAATTCAAAAACAAATGCAAGTTCAAATACCTAATTAATAATAGTCAAAGAACTTAATTAAAAATTGCCAAATAATTCAAAAACCTACAAATACTTTAGCCTTATTTGAACTTGTGACACAAATATTTTACTTAAATATTTGAAAGGACTTATTTAAATATCTTATAATATATCCATAATTTTTTAGGTTATTTTGATAAGTTATTCAAGATAACTTATTCAAGATAACTTATGAAACCAACTAACAATTTATGTAAAACTAATTTAATCATATTTTCCCAATTATAGAAACAACTACATATGTGTTTTTATGAGAACCATTTATCATGTGTTTGGTATAATAGAAAGGGAGTGGAGAGGGAGGAAGAGGAAATAAGTAAGATCATTTTGGAATATGTAATTGGTATGGTAAGAAAAGTTCTTAAAAAGAAATGCTAAAGCCTTCGAATAGCTTTTTCTAAAAATATTAGTCAAACTAGTAAAAACATGACAGTTGTCGGCCAATTTATATATAAAATATTGATTCAAAATTATAAGTTTGACTTGGTGGTTGAAGGGAGAAGGGGGTAAGAGATGTTGTGAGTTTGATGTCTCCCACTAACAAATTAACAACTATTGTCGATCCAAAAAAATATAAATTCATTTTAACTATTAAAGATTCTTCCTTACTCCAAACTTATTCTCCCTTTTATTCTTTTTCTTAAGACTTAAGGAAAGGCGACAACACTATAAGCACAATCAACATCCCCAATCCGCAATGACTGCATCGTAGAAGAATTGGTCCAAGCAAAGGCAACAGTTGTGTTGAATTAGAGAGTGAAGGAGTTGTTGTGTTATTAGTTGGGGTATGAAGGAGATTTTTCTCATAGAAAAAAAAATATCTTTGGAGAAACAAATAAGAAAAAGATGGAACATGTGGGAGGATCCAAACAAAGTCGGATGGTGTGCAATGACGATCAATCTGTGAGCTAAACTAGAACATCCACTATTAGTAGCAGCAAGGGAGAACAAATGATTCTAGGGAATGTGTGTTCTTTGATCATTGATAGGGGTAATTGTATTAATGTGGCTAGCACTAGATTGGTTATCAAACTTAACCTTAAAACCACCTCACACCGTAAACCTTGAAATGACTATGTGAAGAAGTTGAGTTGGTTGTAGAACAACAAGTGTTGATGAGATATAGCATTCGGAAATATAAAGATGATGTTTTCTGTGATGTTGTTTCCATGGAAGTTGGTCATATCTTGTTAGGTACACCTTGGCATGTTGAAAGAAATTTGAATCACCATGAGGGGACCTATAAAATCTCTTTTGAACATGAAGGTCATAAAATAGTTAAAAGAGATGAAGGAGATGAAAGAAAAATAATTAAAAGAGAAAGAGTTGAGACGAAAAGAAAAAGAGATGAGAGAAAGAGAAAAATAGAAAGAAAAAGAAAGAACAAAAGATTAAGAGAAATATGAATATTCTAATTTTAATTATGACCCTTTGTTTGTGGAGATTCTTTCCTCATGGGATTTCAAGAAGAGCTTCCAAGTGAAGAGTGTAACATTTCATATTTTAATTCTTTGTTTGATGATGAAGTCTCTCATGTGAAGGAAATTGAAGAGGATTTCTCAAAGGTAGAATGCAAAACTTTAATCCCTTCTTCTAAGTGGAATGGTGAACTCATTTCTTCTTTTAAATTTGATTGTGCATCTAACCACGGAACTTCTTTTATTTTGATGCCTAAGGAAGAATTATACATAAAGGACCAATGGGCAAGGAAACTTGGAGAAGAGGTCGATGCATAAGAGGGTCAAGACAACCATTAGGGAAGAAGATTTTGGATCATCTCATCTCTAAGCCTAATGTTTTGATTAATACGCACCATGTGTTAATTCTTGATTTGCATGATACTTGTGATTTGCTTGATGCATATTTGCATAATTTTATTTTAGGTCATGGCAGCAAGTCCTTAAAACTTGAGAATAACACACATAATTTGGGCTTGTATGATCATCATGAGACTTTTTTCATGTTTGTTGTTGTTTGTAAAGAAACTTAGCATGACGAATTCTTTAGTCATATGGAACATTTGTGTAAAAGCATGACCTTTTGTGAGTCTAAATTTGCTCTGCATGATCCATCAATTAGAGGAACTCATGGTGAGAGTTTAGTAAGGCATGAGTATTTCTTTGAGCATTGCATGAGACATGATGTACTAAGTTTAGTGATAGATGGATAGTGCATAATGGGATAAATTTAAATTTTTAGTTCATGGTATGAGAATTTCTTTAGTTGTTTTTAATCCTCATTGGATTGAATTGGCTATGGAATTTGTGCTAAAGTGCCCAAGATCCAAGAGAGGAAAGCATTTCCAATTAGTACTATTTGGTAGTTTCCTTGTGTCTATATTTGATCTGGGAGGATGGATAGCTAAGTGCATAAATAATAAGAGATTTGCCCTTCTTAAGGAATTCAAGTCTCCTTAGAAGTAGGACTTTGTTTTCATTGAAACTAATACTTATGTTTTATTTTCATGTAGGTAATAAAGAATCAAATTTTATTCAAGAAGGAGGGTATGATAGAGGACTATGGAGGAGGATTCAAGCTTTTCTTTTAGAATCAAGAATTTATGTAATTTGAGCCTAAATTGGACCTTTGTTATGCTTCTTATGTTTCTAGTCATGTTTCCTTTTTGTTTAAGCCTAATATGATTTGTTTTGGATCTTTTGAGTTGCTTAGGCCTTCTTACTAGTGTTATTATAAATATTTGGATGATGGGAAATTTAGATTTGGCTAGTAGAGAGTGTTTCGGTTTGGTTCTTGTGTAGAATCTTAAATTCTTATCAAAGAATTCCTATTCTTTGTGGCAAATTCTCCTTAACTTATCAATCCCTAAGGATTGTGACCTTATTCCTTTTCATTTCTTTCCTCAATCTACTTTTTACTTTTCTTCTAAAAAAATTTCCTTTTAATTTTGGGTTTATTGAGATGTTGAAATTTAATCCATGAAAGGGGTTTTCATCAAATACCCAAGTATTCTTTGGTCAATAAGCCACTCATGTCTTTCCAAATAGAAGTTTGAATGAATAAAAATTCAAATTAACTATAAAAGAGAGGATGCATAATTAAGCATAAAGTTAAGAGACTTTGCAAAATAAAGGATAACTCTTTTGGCGCTAGTCTAGATTGTCCAAAGATTTTTGTAGAGCTTCAGAACTTAAGAAAATCTCAGAAAGCTACGTTGTTAATTCAAGTGCTTAATGCTCCTTTAATTGGCTTCAGAAAAAGATTTGTTGTGGGTTTCAGAGCCTTAAAAAAAAATTCATTGTCACACAACTATAGAATGCAACATGGAAACTTAAGGTGGAGAGAGAAAAAGGGCAATAGTTGTTAAGTTGGATGGTCCAATATGTCATAACTAGACAATATATTAATACCCAATGTTTTTATTATAACAATGATATAAATTATTGATGGAATAATGGTTTGTCCTTAAGTGAAACGTGACTTACTATATATGAGCTCACGTGGTAAAAAGATCATATCTTATTGCTTTTATTAGTAATCATCCAATGACCACATGAAATTGTCTTTTTACTAAGCACTATCCAGCATCCAACACATTGTTATAAACAAGCATCCAATCATTTGTTAAAACCAGTGTATGTACATTGTGTCCTTCTATACGTGTCCAAAGGACTTATACATCTACACTAATCATTGTCAAGAAGATATATCATTTAGTCTTATGATAATAATGATATAAATTATTGATAGCTATGACTGCTCATTAGGGATTTAGTATGGATTAGTAGGAAACAAGAAATATGAGCCATACAGAAAGGTGGAAGAAGTTAGAGGATTTGAAAGTGAATGTCAAGATACTTCATCAATAGGGCAACTAACCGTAGCTTATCCTCCAAATCTACACATCAATAGGGCAACTAACATTAAGATACTTCATGCAAGGGTATGCCATAGGCTACTCATTTATGACTTACGCAAGAAAAAGGGTTTTAAATTGACTTTGTTGTGGTTATGCCAAGCAGAGAACAAAAAGTGAAGATTGTTACCTACACCCGCAATTGGAGTTCTCTTTTTGACAAAGCCAAAAGGCTTACAAGGAGCCTAAACTATTTTGATGCCATGGCCTTATAGAATCACACTATTTGGTTTGATAAAACAAGACCTTTGTCTCAGGGTTAGATGGCAAAGATCTTGTTGTTCATCAAGACACTCTACAAGTCTTATGACCAATGAAGCAGTTCTTGAAAGAGACTAGAAGACACCTTCACCTTATCATGATTTCATAAGTGATGATGCAACCTCTCATGTATCCTCTCAGCATCAACATCCACCAACACCACTTCAACAACATCCACCTCCATCTCCAATCAATTTTTTCAAGTTTGTGGATTCACGTCCAACACCTGCGTGGATGGCCTCATGGAGACCATGGAGTTCTTTGCATAAAGAAGATATATTTGAAGAGAAACTAAAGAAGAAATTTCTTGTTGCATTATTCAAGAGGAATGAGCATAACTATTGTAAGAAGAATAATATCATATGCAAAGTTGAGCAAGGACTTGTACAAAGATAGTTCATCATTGTATCTCCACTCCTTGGACTAGGTATAATTACCAACATGTTCCTTTTATAGCTTACAAGGCTCTTCCTTCTGATGCAATAGTTCCCTTGGAAACTCCTTCTCGAACACAGCCTGTTTACCCCAACTAGGAAAAGATGCAACATTTTTTGGCACCTTATAGAACTCAACAAATTGTGTGTCCACTTCTAGAGAGTCAATAAGCTGAAAAGGCTAAGAAGACAAGAAGGTCTAGAGGTGAAAAGGCACTCCACTCATTCCTAAAATCAGCCTGGATCCGTCTAAGGGTAGCCAAATCTCCAACCATTACATGGGAAAAGCATACTCATTTGGATGCCCATTACAAGATCCTTTTCTATCCATCCAACTACTCCAAACTTAAAGCTCTCTAGAGAAGATCTATTAGATTTAGGAAAACTCTTGTCTTAGATGTATGTAACTCATCAAGCATAAGCTTACCCCCAAGGTCTGCAAATAGTTGAGCCACTGATATCAAGATTCAACATGATAGGGAGAGGCCAAGGTTGCGTATTTGTGACTTAAGAACGAAAAAGGGCTTCAAGTTATACTTTGATGCAGAGATGCCCTATAGAGAACAAAAAGTGAAGCTTGTTAATCATCATCACAATTGGAAAACTCTCTTTAAAGGATACAAACTCACAAGAAAGCTAGAAAGGATGCTCCTAATGCAGTAGTGTTATTTTCCAGCAACGCCAGCAATCCAAAGGGAGTTGCACCTCTTAACTCTATTTCCCCCAATGGTATATTCAAAAAACAGAGTCCAAGAAATTATGACTCAGGCTATCATGAAGCAAGGAGAAGAAACAAAGAAGGAGTTAAGAGCTTATGTTGAGCAACAACACATTGAGAATAACCAATACAAGCTATCTATGCAACAAGCTATCTCTTCTCAATTCACACCAATCTATCTCAGATGCTTCTCCAAAATCTTTAAATGGCTCAAAATCATAGAAACTCTTTTGTTTTTGAAAGTCCAACAGTGGCTAGCAAAAGTTGTATCCAGTGGTGAAGTTGGTCTAGCAGCGGCTAAGAATGAAGTCTAGTAGAATTATTGGTAGGTTGTTGAAATCCAGTGGTTTACTTGTCCAGCAGTGGCCGGTTGTGTTAGTAAAATCTCATATTGAAGTGTGAGGATTGGACGTAGCCTAAGCTTGGGGTAAACTAGTATAAAAATTGTTGTGCATCATCTTTTTCCCCTTTCTATCTGCACTGATTTTGTTGTTTGGTCACTTCATTGTTTTTTTATATAATTATAAAGGAAAAAAATCCCTTTTTACAAACACTAAAAACTGAACCTTTTCATCAAAGTCTTTTCAACCAAACATCCTTTTGAAACAAAGCTCTGAAATGTAAAAACTCTTTTTCCCTTTTTTCAGAACTACTTGCATTTTCATTTTGAGCTCAAAACAATTATTCATTGTGAACTAACTCTTTCTAAACTTTTATCTAAACATACTTTGTTTTCAAAAAAAAAAACTTAAAAGTTTGTGAAAACACAATTCAACCCTCTCTTCTTGTGGTATTTTTGTCACTTCACAAGCTGGTGAGGATAATGCTTGAATCAATTCAGCATTGCCAACATGGTAGCCAAAATCATGCAGGAACAGGAAAACAAGAAGACAAGCTCAACATCAAGAAAAGGAGGAAGAACTGCTCAAATGAGAAAAAAAAACGAAGAAGAAACATGAGACAGTTCTTTTGTCAACAGCCACCTCTATCTTCAACCAACTTATCCAAGTTTGTGGACTCGCGTCTAACACCTGGAGACCATGGAGTTCTTTGCCTAACAAAGATATATCTGAAGAAGAGAAACTAAAGAAATTTCTTGTCGCATTCTTTAAGAGGAATGGGAAAAACTATTATAAGAAGAAGGATATCATATACAGAGTTGAGCAAGAACTTGTCCAAAGATAGTTCATCATTGTATCTCCCACTTCTTCAACGAGGTATGGTTACCAACATACTCCTTTTGTAGCTTACAAGGGTCTTCCTTCTGATGCCATAGTTTTCTTGGAAACTCCTTTCAAGACACGATCTGTTTACCTAACTTGGAAAAGATGCAACATATTTGGGTACCTTATGGAACTCAACAAAATGTGTGTCCACTTCTAGAGAGTCAAGAAGCTGAAAAGGCTAAGAAAACAAGAAGGTTTAAAGGTGAAATGACACTCGCACTAGTTCCTAAAAGTAACCTGGACTAAAAGGAGACTAAAAAGACCCATAATTCATATTCCAATAGAAGATTACTTTAAAGTTTAATAGTCATGCACTCACAGTGTAATGTTATCGCATGGTGATTTTTTTATTTAATGATAATATCAAATTATTTTAGATTGTCAATGCATAGCCTATTTTGTTTTATATTTAACTATTAATAACTAATTTATAGTTATTCTAGTTTATATATGGAAGAGATTCTTAAAATAAAATACCATTATTCAAATTAATTCTTGACATTTTAAAAATTAAAAAATTAAAAATATTTATATATATTATTTCAATTTATTTTATTATTATTATTAAAATAATTTTTGTATAAATTAAGTTAATTTTTTACACATATCTTTTCATTTTATATACTTTTTTTACTTGAAAAGATTACTAGTTTTAAAAAAAACTAAAATATGTTAAAAAAATTACCTCACAACTTCAAACTTAAAAGGAGCTTTTAAGCTTAAAAATAAAAATTAGCAATAATTTATATTTTTAAGTTCTTATCTTAACTTTAAAAGGAGAAAATTAAGAAACCCTAAAAATACATTTAAGTTTAATGGTCATGCACTTGATAATATAAACTTATTTTACACTATCATCCTATTATGAATCCCTGTTGATATGACTTTTAAAAAATTACACATTTCTAAGACGCTTCACATCAATAAGCTAGCCTCTTAGAACCTTACTTACATTAAGGGATGACAATAGAACAGAACCAGGTACGGGTCTAAGGAAAAATGAACGTAAATCTACAAAAGCAATTAGGTTCGGTCTCATATGCACAAACTAAACCAGACCAAACAAAAAAGCATGTGAGTCCTGAGTGAGCAATTGGAGGTGTAATTAGCTAAAACAACATAACCCATTGTCTAGGCTAAGGTTACCTTGCACAATATGAAATATTAATAATGTACACTTTCATAATACACTCAAATTCTTTTGGCATCAGAAGAAAGTAGGCCCATCTGCTCAGTAAGTTGGTCCATATTTTGTGATTTGTCCAATCCATTTTCCATTGGCTGCACCTCATTCTCCTTGAATACTTCAGCATCATTCGTATCAATCTCCTCTGACACTGGAGTTCGCAAAATATCATCCCAAAAGTGAGGATTGTTCAACAAATCATCAATGTCTGCTTCAGGTGAAATACTATCAAAATCAATGGGCAATGACACATTCACTCCAAATGAAGTAGGATCCATATATCCTTCACCGCCTGTCTCAGGTGCCATATAATTTTCTTGAGGAATATCAAGAATATTTCCTGCCACTATGTCTGGTATTGTAGAGAGGTCCCGCATGATTTCATCTGTTTGAGTAACAGGGATAGCAGGTGCATTAGATTCTCCAACCGAAACATTTACATTAGAGTACTGAGCTTTCGTAACTTCATCACAGGCTACAACTTGAGGAGTAGATAGAATCTCAGATTTTCCTGTTGAAGGGTCATCCCCTATCCCTGTTGCAGATGGAATGTGAGAAGACTGGATTGTAGTCAGAGGGACCACTTGAAGTGTTACTCCAGAAGTCCGGCTCAAAGAGTTTCCCCTGTCCGTTGCACCGGATGATGATGAATGATCACCAATCAAGTAATTATCAGCGTTATTACTAAAAGATTCTAGTCGAGAAGTATCCAATTTCATCATTTGCCTCAGCATTGCTTTTGCTGCTTCATTTATCAGAGGTTGATATTTAACAATTTGGCCATCAGAAGCAGCAGTATGTTCCATTTCACCAATACCCTCCTGCTTAAGCCGGCGTTTTTTATTTGCCTCCGTTATGCGTCTACTACTCTCATTTTGCTGTTGTACAAATTGAGCTAAAAAACCAGGACTCTGAACAGCCTTTGCAAGGAATGACATCATTTGTTGCTGTCGTTGCTCCATTCCTTGAAGGCGCTGAACCATACTCTGCAGCTGGTTATCAGTAGCCTGTTGCTGCTGCCTCAATCTCACAAGCTCTTGCATGAGCACATTCTTATCTCTCTTGAGAATCTCAACCTCTTCCTCAAGTCCAAACTTCCCAACTTCAACACAAGCCCCAACAGATGAACTCTGTCCATGTGCTTGCTGTGCCTGTTGATTATGACCATGGGCAGGTTTCCGCCGAGTTATAGTCTTAAGCAAGTGCTTTTGACCCCTCAAAAATCCCTCATTTGCAAATTCCCAGCGATCTGGATCTACCTTCCTAAATCCCTGCTTAATGATGAATTGTTGATGATATTAGAAAGGAAAAGGTCGATGTTTGATTTGACATACACAACATTATAGTTTTGGCATGCACAAACAAACTAAAATGGAGAAAGGTGTAATGGAAAATGGCAACAAATGGATAAGGCGCAACAATATAGCAAGATGTTGCAAGAATGTGTAGGTATAGCTAATAACTATCACAAAATAAAATAATTCATTCACGTAGGTTCCTCCATGGCCTATGCTGGGTTCACATTCACTGGGACTAGATTCTAGGCATAGTTGTTAATCCCACATAGCAGTGCAGAGCAGCCTACCTCAAGATTATGCACACAAGAAATAAGTTATGATTTATATTACACATTAATGCCCAAAAAGAAAAGAAAAATCCAAAATTAAAAAAGTCAGCCATATATAGCTAATAAGCCACCAACAAAAGTCAAGGAGCATAAGAGAAAAAGTTCAGCATCAAATCCATTATAACTTTAAGCCTCTAAGGTGTTCAAAACAGAGGATAATGCCATGAGCTTTGAAGTGTGAATTACACAACATGGGAGAAAAAAACAGAACAGAGGTCTCTGAACACTGCATAGACCTGCAAAAACCTTGAGAACAGAGGTGGGACAGGACAGGGGTTGCTACAAAGAGCAAAGAATGTGATATGTAAATATAAGCTAAATTCCATAACAGAATGCCAGTGGGTTGCTGGAGAATGGCAAGAAAATAACAGTAAATGATGGAAAGTGGTGAAATTCAAACCATAGGAAGATACACGACAGACAATGATGCTTTTCCTAACAAATAGTGAAGCACAAACCAGATGGGGAGGCACTGCAGAAACACAGAGGGGTAATGGAATTCATGAAATCATCGGTAGTGGCTGTGATACCACAATAATGGCCATGATTTGCCACAATTTAGGGCTGCAATGGCCGCTTTATGGAAATTTGATGCATTGCTCTGGGCATGCAAGGAGGCTGCACAACAAACCAAACCACAGTGGCATGGCACTGCAAAATCCCACAATCAATTGATTTTGGAATATAGATGCTTTACCACTGCATATACACACCAGTAAGGTTATCAAACTTGGAAATTTAACATGTGAAGCTTTCATAGCTCAACTAATAAGAGTTTACCTAACTTGAAAGTATTTGAAA
Source organism: Glycine max (assembly GCF_000004515.6). Lineage (NCBI taxonomy): Eukaryota > Viridiplantae > Streptophyta > Magnoliopsida > Fabales > Fabaceae > Glycine > Glycine max. The sequence continues at coordinate 14,616,492 of NC_038252.2, read as the reverse complement.
AAACTTTGACAAGTCATAATAGAGACAGACATGGACCCACATGCCTGTACATATGATCACTTGGCGGTTATCATTTGTGTGCCTCCAAAACTAAGGTGCATCCACAGTGTTGTTTACAAACTATGGTTAGATTACGTTTTGCATCACGGCATGATAGAAGGATCAAGGATATGGTGGTATTGTAGAAATCAATTGAGTGCAAGTTTACCAAGACTACCCAAGTTTATCCAAAAAAGAGTTTGACAACAAGCCTATTCGTTTTGTCTACCTACAATTGTAAAATTGCAAGGGTCTGTGAGTTAACTTGAGTTTGACATCAATGCAAACCAGATGACCAAAATGTATAATACCTCTTAACTCAGGTAGAAATGTCAATAAAAAATAGTCTATATCCTACAAAAAAGAACTCATTCATCTGCTGACTCTTAGAAAAACTTACAACACAGTTTACTTTCAATTGTTTAGCGTATTTAAGGTGAAATTGATTTCTACAATACCAGGCAGCAGAACTTAAAGAAACAAAAAGTTAATTTCCATGCAAAAAATACACATTCTATAAATTTAGATTTTCTTTAGAGAAAAATAGCTATAGCATTTAGTTTAAATTGATAACCATAAAAGGAAACAAAGTAATGAAAAGAATTTTCATTTTAATCACAAAAGCGTTCAGCAAATCTGTAATAGAATGTTGAATAAGTGTCAAGTGGCCTTTCATCATTACAATAAGCATCTAGCTAACATTGATTCTAATAAGCACCCAAACTCTTGGGGAATCCACCATTAAAACCTAGCCGTTAAGGGGGGAGAATCAAGCACTTAAATACTCCACTAAGCATCCCATACTACTCAATATGGGACTTAGGCACTCCATAATACCCAAGTCCCTATTAGATTCTCATAAAAACTGAACTCAATACAGCCCTGATGTCTCAATGTTTTGATACTATTATGCTTAATTAAGTGTGGGCTATCACACCACAAAATGTTCTTGATTCCACATTCCTCTAATTCAGAGAAAAATATTTACTCATCAGATAAAGAATTCATTCCTATGTATTAAACACAGAACGTGGTTGCAAAGTTTATTAATTATTTCTTTTTTCCTCATCATGGTCACTGCTTTAGCAGAGCTACCAGGTCATTCTTGACAAATCCTATTCCTCAAGTTTTCACAAACTAGAAGTAGAAAAACTCAACTTAAGTCAAATCATTTTTCATATACATAGCGAAGAAAGTTAAATATTCATCCTAGTAAAACCAGCCCTACAATCAAAATTTTATGCTTCATATCATCAGATTCAATTTCTTTCTAGGTTTCTTTGCACCGAACATAGACACATCCCCTCAAAATAGAGGAGACATCAAGCGAACATATCAAAGAGATGTTTCCTTAGACATTCCCCTCTCTTGCTCCATTCCAATCAACAAGAATCGCAAGCCATTCATTCTTGATATTCATGAAAAGAAAACAAGCCATAAATCTAATCATGTGTTTGGTCCAACTTATGTCAGAGAAATAATCACACTCTTTTCCAACTTCTGAGAGATCTTTTGCAATAAATAAATAAAAAGCAGTTATTTCCAACTCCAAGGCAAACCGGTTTCGGCCACTGTCTACTTCAGTCGAAACCACACCAAGGATGATAAAAGATAAACAACATTTGAGGCAAAACCAAAACAAAGGAAAAAGAACAAAAAAAGTGCGCAGTTTAATAGCGGAAAATGAAATTGAAAATTACAAAGCGCAAATTCTCTGAGTGACAAAGTATGAAAGTAAGAAGGAGGAGTTGGCATACGTAGGTGTTTAATTGGCGAACGAAGCTGGAGAAGTTGTTGTGCTTGAAGTGTTTGGGCAAGAGATCTCTGGCGAACTCGGGAGGGTTCCAAACCACGAAACTGTTGTTCGTTGGACTCCACGACACTATCGAGTCCGTCGAAGGGTCCTCTACCATCTCGTATGTCTTGCTCAAGAAAGGCGGCGGCGCGTTCGCATTCGTTATCGGCACCGGTGCTGGAGCTGGCGATGCTTCTCCGCCCACGCTGCTGCTCGCTCTTCCGTCCATATCACAATTTTGAAACGAAATTTTTTGCCTGGGGTGAGTGTATTGTGGTCTATGGGAAGTCAGAGGAATAGAGTGAGGGTCATTGTTGGAGAAAATTGAACCCTAGTGTTCGAAATTTAACAGATGGGGAGTAGTGAAAGACAGGGTCATGATTCAAAATGGCCTTTTATTTATATCTGGGTGGGAATTGCGACCGTACGATATGCCTTTAAAAAAAAAAGAAAACTATGTATTGTTTATTTGTTTAAATTGAAAAACTTACTATAGCGGAAGGGTACTTGATTGGTTGAATGACCGAATACCTCTTCCTTCATAAGATAAGATTTTTACATTCCAAATACATACCAGAAGGATATTCGGCTAAACGAACGGTCGAATACTTCTTTCATAAGGTAAGACTACATTTCAGTATAAGATAAAACAGTCTCGAGTACTCAACTAAACATAATACGAATATTCTTCTTCCGATAGTCAACAAAGGAGGTTTTGGATACTTGGTAAGCCGAGTACCTGAATATCCCATGATAGACAAGAATTATATATATGAATCTTAACTCTTTAATTAGTCAAACACCATGACTCATATTCGGTCGATCAGATAGTCAAATATGCTATAAAAAGAGTAAAATCAACCATAAGAAAAACCATAATCAGGATTATGTGAGTGGTTAAATATCATAACAGTAATCATGCAACAAGGTCCACAAGTTTAAGACCCATCATGGTATGTATAAATAGAAGTGATACTCTCAAGATAAAAATATTGTTAATTCTCATTTATTATTCTCATTAATTACTTAGCGTCAAGACTTGACTGAATATTGAAGTGTCTTTTGCAAGTAATCCACCCATTTTAGAACCTAACAACCGAATACTAAGAGAGAAGACCTTGGAGCAAGAGTGATATTCATAGTTAATTTTGAGGCCGAGAGTCAGGTTTGGAAGTTAGGGAGAGTTTATTCTCAGTCGAATAACTTTTAGTTTATTCAATCTTGTATTTAGCTAAAATAGATTTAGTCCAAATCTTCATTAGCCGAATAATATAATTTCTTTGGTCTATGGTTAGTTTCTTGGGTCTATTTTTAGTCAAATAACTTAGTTTCTTTGGTCATAAAATCAGCCAAATAAACTTCATTATTTTCAATATTTATTTAGCCAATTGCGTTTGTCGGTCTATAGTTACCGAATAGCATTTTCGGTCTGGTAGTACCTCGTATTGGGTCTTGTAATTATAGTCTAAGAAACCAAGGTATACTCGAATCTAGTAAATAATAAATATGATAAAGAAAAAACTTGTATTGAAATAAAGAAATAAAATAATTAAGGTATAATTGTAATAAAACGCCAGAGTAGGAAAAAGAGTACATCACCATTTACAAGTTTAATTGTAATAGAATTTTGAGGTTCGTGGCATTCCAAGTTTGAGGAATCACCTTGTTGAATAGGTACTCTAGTCGATAGGCTCCATTTCTAACTGATTTTGTGACTCTAAAAGGGTCTTCCCCATTAGCAACAAGTTTTACTTAGTATCATTCTGGGTTTCACTGCACTTTCTCCGTACCAAATCTCTTGCCTCAAAGTTCCTTGGTTTGACTCGACTGTTATACCATTTCTCGACCCTTCTTTGGTATGTTTTAGCTTTAATTTAGACCTCATTAAGGGTCTTTTTAGCCATATCGAGTGATTGTTATAGCATTTCCTTGTTCTCTTTTGCTACGAAATTAGCCCTTCGAATATAGGGTTCTCCCATTTCTATTGGTATCATAGCATCAGATCCAACTGCCTTTGGCTCGCTTCTTTAGCTCTCTGAGCATAACCTTGTTAGTTGCTTCGATTTGTTCGTTACTTTATGGGTGTTGTAACACCCTAATTTCTAAAACTGAAATTATACCTTAATTATTTTATTTCTTTATTTCATAAAATGTGTTAATTAACTTAATTTCAAAGTCACGTAGAGTTGAGAAAAAGTAGAATTTTAGTGAATTTTTAAAACTTTCCATTAGTTGCTTTCTAAAGTCAATATCACATAATAAATAATAAAAAAACTTGTTCATATTTTTTAAAACAAAGTGTAGCACAATTTCCCATAGAAGCTTGGTACTCAAATATTTAAAGTGAAATCAAAGAAATGGAACATATCTGAATTTCAAAATATATAAATATTCATAAGTGTTTCCCCAAAATAACAAATACAACCTCAAGTATATTATATATGATGATATAGTAGATGATTGAATATACACACAAACAAAGGTATTGAAGCCTAAGCCTACCCATATCAAATACATATAAAAGGAAAGGCCCTAGACTCAAAGCAGACATCTCTAACACCCAATCGGGTGTGGAAACTACACAAACTAATACCTATTTAGACACCCATCAAAATCAACCAAACTAGATAGCTCAATATCTTGAAAACTTGGAGAGGATTTCTCCTAGTGTTTCCTAGCATCGAAATCTACTTTCTTGCAATAACTTATCTTGTTTTGTTCATTGTAGCCCAACATGGATCACCTGGGACAAAAGTTGATACTTTGGGCTTCCTTCATCTACCTAACTAGATAATCTCAAAAAAAATTTAAGGAGAAGATTTCTCCAAGTGTTTCCTAGCATGAAAGGCTATTTCTTGGCAATAATTGAGTTTGTTTCATTCATTGTATCCCAATAAGGCTCTATTGAACAAAAGTGGGAACTCTAGGTTTCCATCATTTACCAAACTAGATAGCTCAAAATCTCAAAAACTTTTTAAGGAGAGGATTTTCCCTAGTGTTTCCTAGCATGGAAGGACACTTCCTTGCAACAATTGAGCTTGTTTCATACATTGTATCCCAACATGGATTTGTAGAACAAACATGGGAACTTAGGGCTTCCATCTTCTACAAAACTAAATAACTCAAAATCTCAAAAACTTTTTAAGGAGGGGATTTCTCCTAGTGTTTTCAAGCATGGAAGGCTACTTCCTTGCAATAATTGAGCTTGTTTCATTTATTGTAGCCCAACATGGATCTGCAAAATGATAGTGGAAACTTTGAGCTTCAATCATTTACCATACCAGATAGCTCAAAATCTCAAAAACTTTTTAAGGAGAGGATTTCTCCTAATGTTTCCAAGCATGGAAATGTACTTCATTACAATAACTTAGCATGTTCCGTTCATTGTAGCCCAACATCGATCACGTGGAATAAAAGTGGGTACTTTGAGCATCCCTCATCTATATAACTAGATAACTCAAACTCTCAAAAACTTTTTTAAGGAAAAGATTTTTCCAAGTGTTTCGTAGCATGGAAGTCTATTTCCTGGAAATAATTGAGTTTGTTTCATTCATTGTATCCCAACATGGCTCTGCAAAACGAAAGTAGGAACTTTGGGCTTCCATCATCTACCAAACAAGATAACTCAAGATCTCAAACAAAAATTAAGGAGAGGATTTCTCCTATGTTTCCTAGCATGGAAGGACACTTCCTTGTAATAACTAATATTGTTTCATTCATTGTATACCAACATGGATCTGCAGAAAAAAAACATGGGAACTTGGGGCTTCCATCATCTACAAAACTAGATAACTCAAAATCTCGAAAACTTTTGACAAAAAGGATTTCTCCTAGTGTTTTCTAGCATGGAAGGCTTCTTTCTTGCAATAATTGAGCTTGTTTCATTCATTGTAGCCCAACATGGATATGCAGAATGATAATGGGAACTTTGAGCTTCCATCACTTACCAAACTAGATAGCTCAAAATCTCAAAAACTTTTTAAGTAGAGGATTTCTCCTAGTGTTTCCTAGCATGGAAATGTACTTCATTACAATAACTTAGCTTGTTCGTTCATTGTAGTCCAACATCGATCACGTGGAACAAAAGTGGGTACTTTGAGCATCCCTCATCTATATAACTAGATAGGTCAAAATCTCAAAAACTTTTTAAGGAAAGGGTTTTTCCTAGCGTTGTCCTAACATGGAAGGCTATTTCCTTTCAATAATTAAGCCTTTTCATTTATTGTAACCCAACATGGATCTACAGAACGAAAGTGAGAACTTTGGGCTTCCATCATCTACCAAACAAGATAATTCAAAATCTAAAAAAAAAATAAAAATTAAGGAGAGTATTTCGCCTAGGGTTTCCTAGCGTGGAAGGATATTTTCTTGTAATAACTAAGCTTGTTTCGTTTATTGTATCCCAACATGGATCTGCAAAACATAAGTGGGAACTTTGAGGTTTCATCATCTACCAACCAGATAACTCAAAATCTCAAAAACATTTTATGGAGAGGATTTCTCCAAGTGTTTCCTACCATGAAAGAATATTTCCTTGGAATAATTGAGCTTGTTTTGTTCATTATAGCCCAACATAGATCACCTAGGACAAAAGTGGCTACTTTGGGCTTCCCTCATCTACCTAACTAGGTAACTCAAAATCTCGAAAAAAATTTAAAGAGAGGATTTTTCCTAGTGTTTTATGGCATGAAGGGCTACTTCGTTGCAATAATTGAGCTTGTTTCATTCATTGTAGTTCAACATGGATCTGAAAAACAAAATTGGTAACTTTGGGCTTCCATCATCTACCAAACTAGATAACTCAAAATCTCAAAAACTTTCTAAGGAGTGGATTTCTCCTAGTGTTTCCTAGCATGGAAGGCTACTTGCTTGCAATGATTGAGTTGTTTCGTTCACTATAGCCCAACATGGATCTGCAAAACAAAAGTGATAACTTTGGGCTTCCATCATCTACCAAACTAGATAGCTTAAAATCTTGAAAACTTTTTATGGAGAGGATTTCTCCTTCCTAGCATGGAAATCTACTTTCTTGCAATAACTTAGCTTGCTTTGTTCATTGTAGCCCAACATGGGTCACCAGGGACAAAAGTGGGTACTTTGGGCTTCCCTTATCTACCTAACTAGATAGCTCAAAATCTCGAAAACTTTTTAATGATATGATTTTCCTTGTGTTTCCAAGCATGAAAGACTATTTCCTCACAATAATTGGGCTTATTTGGTTCATTGTATTCCAACATGGCTCTGTAGAACGAAAGTGGAAACTTTGAGCTTCTATCATCTAACAAACTAGATAACTCAAAATGATATGATCTTGCAAAGGTCCAATTACTTCAAGTGTCTTTTGCAATAGATGAAAGGCCCAATGTCTAAAGCAAGACCGAAAAGAATCAAGAAGATATTCCAAAATTTAGTGATGCAAGTTCACAAACCAAGAATTGTGTTATTTCTAGAACTTGAAGATAAATTCAACAAACTTAAAAATAGTAATTTGAAGAGCACAATTAGTCCAAAAGTTTATACTCAAGATGCAACTATGAGCTGGAGTTTATTTGGATGGATTACATAATTTTTGGGCTAAAGAATTAATTAAGGCCTATTTTCTAATTTTCCTATGAGTTTTCGTATTTATTTATCATGTAATAATTTCATATGACTCATGATGTGTTTTGGTAAGTTTTTATGTTTTTTAGGCTTTCTAAGCCATTATAGTGGTTAGTGGGGGTTTTATTCCTAGTGGAAAATAAATGTAAGTGGGAATTTAGTTCTTAGTGTGAATTAATTCCTAGTGGGATATTTAGAGGAAATCCTAGCATATAATAGGAGAAACTTTGTAGCTTTGAGACAGATTGAGTTTGAATGAAAGTTTGAGTCTTCTTCCTTTTGTGAGAGCTTTCCTTGGTTGACAAAGAACTGAATCTAATATTTTCAATGCAACTTGTGGAAATCAAATCTATGACTTATCACTCACATAACTTATTTCTCAAGTGTGACACGAATATCCTTCCCCTAAAACAAAATTAAACCAATTTCTAAATCTGAATTTTACAAGACGATCCATCCCGTTTTTGTATTCATATCACTTTCCTCCTAGTAGTCGTAATTTGTTGGTAGCATATCCTTCATTTTATTTCTTTGACCAAATATTTTCCTCTATATTATTAAATACTCAACCCAAGAGATCGAACACTAATACCAACTAAAATAACATATATCACACTAGAAGGGGGGGTTGAATAGTGTGTTAGATAAATTGAAAACTTTTTCGCAAAGATAAGTTTTCCAATGAATGAAAAATAGTTTTGTTGAGAGCAACAAACTATCGTCCAATGCTTCAAGAAGCAAAGTTTTCATAAAGGTTTTTCAAAAGCAAAATTATGCGGTGAAGTGTATCAAAATCAAAACAAGAGAATACTAATAAAACTAGCACGTCTTTTTCAATTTCCAACTTGTCTATGAGCATGCCATTTTAGCCATGCCTACAAGAATGCCTTCATTTTTCCTACTTGCCTTCTAGCATGTTGTTTTAGCCTATGAGCACGTCTTATTTTTCGACTTGCCTATGAGCATGTCGTTTTAGCAGTGTCCATGAGTATACCTCTATACTTTTGACTTGCCTACAAGCATGTCATTATAGCAATACCTATAAGCATGCCTTTATTTATTTTGTTGTTATTAGGATTTGTCACATTAGTTTTGGTTTTGGTTTCACGCGACTGAGGTAGGATTTACACATTCGAGATACTGAAAGCTTTTCTATTTCTTTTATAGGCGCACAAGTACATAGTTTGTTTGTCTTTCCTATTTTTAATTAAAAAAGCTAGATCTAATTTGATATGCCAACCGTAACGACTTTGACATAACGGAGCTTTACTCGATCATTCAAAACAAGTTTTTAGCTATAGTACCTCCTCAAGTTGATGTTCCAAGTCCTCAAAATCCCTATTTCTATTCGTGTCTCAAGTTAGTATGCGCCTTTGCTAGTTTTCACGACAACTCAATAAGGACCCTTCCAATTGTCAACCAGATTTCCTTTGCTACTTAATTTTCTACTTACATCATTATTTCGAAGGATGAGATCCCTAGCTTTGAAATCTCGACAAATCACTTAGGAATTATATCTCATGGTGATCCTTTGTTTATTGGTGATTTCTCTAACCGATGCCACTTCCTTTCTTTCCACCAGAAAATCAAGCTCCTATAGGATTGAGATTTTGTTCCTAGTTTCTTCAGAATGGGTCGTTCACCAAGTCAATTTCTCCTATCTTGACTGCGATCACAACATCCAAACAGTATATTAGTTTGAAAGGTGATTCTCCAGTTTTCGAATGTTGTGTTGTGCGATATGCACACATGGAAGTTGTTTAGCCCACAACCCTTTTGTCTAGTCTAGGCGTCTCTTTAATCCTCTTAGGATTACTCTGTTTGCTACCTCTACCTACCTATTTGTTTGGTGGTGCTCCATAGATGTGAATCTTTGCTTTATCTTCAAGCCTTCAAGCAATTCTCAAAAACCTTTGTCTATGAATTGGGTCTTATTATCCATCACAATCGTGTTTGGTACTCCAAAATGACATTATTTGTTGGAAAACAAGCTTCTACCCACTTCATGAAATAATCCACGACGACCACCAAGTACTTCACCTATCCTAAAGCTAAGGGGAAAGGTCCAAGAATATCCATTCCACACCATACGAATGACCAAGAGGAGGTCAAACAATTTAGACTCTCAGGAGGAGCAAGATACATGTTGACACACCCAACATTTGTTGCACTTTTTTGCACATTGAATGACGATTCTAGATCTCTAGCCATATTGAGTTGGGAGTTGAGAGAGAGAGAGTCTTTAGATCTCTAATGATTCCAGATCTAGTTTAGATCCAGAATGAAGTTGAAGTTAGTTGAGTCCCTCACGTGGGGGACCTCTATAGAGGCAACATGGCAAGAAAATCTGTTGAGGACATGTGACTATGTGTAGTGAGTCATGTTCTCTATATGGGGTAAAGACATCAAATACTTATGACCTGTCAACTATCAAGATGATGTATCTCAAAGGACTCGGGCTCGAGATACATCCTTAACAAATACTAAATACAAATAAAAATATATATAATTTAAATGAATCCATGCATTACATGAGTTTAAAATCTAGTTCTATAATTAAAATTAGCCTGTCTTATACTTTTATAAGGTATATTTATAATTCACAATGCATGTTGATGAGATATGGATAACATCTATCGCAAGAAATAGTAAAAGTCTATATAATTTAGTACGTCTTATACACATATTTTTATGTTACAAATTAAAAAATAAAAGTAACTTTTTACTGTCAAAAGCTTCTACTCAATAAGAATAATTACATTTTGAAACATTGAATTTTAGAATTTTATAATCAATTTATCACTCTAAATGTCACATTTATTAATCGAATTTAAAAATTCTGCTGTATTAAACAATTTAATCAAATTTTAAATTTTACCGCTGCTGCAGTACCTTCAACGAATACATAGTAGACTTACCGCTGCAGTGCCTTCAACGAATATCGAGTTGATTGCATGTACTAAATCACAACCCCTGGTGATATATATACAAACAATATAGCCGCTCAAACAGAGGTGGAGCATAACTGTGAGCACTATTTGCAATTCACCAAATGAACATGAGTGCAATTCAGATACAAAAAAATTTCTTCCAATTATCCATTCAAGCTCATATAGATCGCTGAGTAAATAACACTATTCACGTATACTAGTTAATTTGAATCTAGCTCAGGATCGTGTAGATAAAGCAACAATTCGCCTCTACCACCAGCCACTCCCAAGGCACCTCTCGAATCATCGGTAGCAACACATGTAACATTGCCATCTGACATCAAAGAATTGTACTTTTCAAAATTTGAAAAAAGAAAAGAAATAACTTGATGGATATCTTTCTCACACGAACAAAACAAATAAGAGAATCCAGTCAACATTGTGCTTACCCATCATTGAAACCATATCTCAAGTATGAAACCTCAAAAATGACATCACATTGTACAATAAAGCATAACTATTCCGATTATTACAGCCAGCTAGCTACCGGGAATGACCTAGTATAAGCAGAGTAGAAACGTATCTGTATTCTGTTCATCCCCAATTAAAATTAATTTAAGATTGCTAATGTTTTCAAATTAATATACACAACTAATTTTCCTCTAATAGTTGCATTATTGTGAACATGAGGTCAAGTATTTATGCAATGGACTCGGGGTTCTTTGCAAGATGAAAAATACTGAAAGTCACTAGCCACCTTTTCAAATTTAGCCAAAGACGTAAAACATCCAACCCACTCTTCTAATTCACGAAGATAAGGTATTTGTTTGAATTGGAAAGGGAAAATATGTATGTAGGTTTGATAGGCATGTGGGATAATGAATGGGAGGAGTCCACTTCTTTGGATAGAAATATGACAGGAAGCACTCCCAAACACGGTACATAGTATGTATTTGAATGGAAAACTCAATTACAGAGAAAGAACCATGGCTCCCAAGCCAGAGAAACTGTTTCCTAGCCCAAATTTTCTTTACTTATTAGTCAATTTATCATCTAAAGTTTATTCAGTTTTCAAAACCATTTCTAAACAAGTATTTTAAAAATAAAAATAAAAAAACAGAATGTCTAAAGATGTTTTCTTTTTAACTTCTCAATGGCCAGCAGATGGAGATGTTGCAGCTCTGAATAATTAATCAAAAGGGAGTATGGGTTAACAGGATAAACAGAGCGGCATCAAAATGTTGACTGGTTTCTCTTATTTCTTTTGAATTAGACATTGAAAGTATGGGGCTTCTAAGTGAGCTATGACAAATTAACAAAACTGCTGCTGTTTTTTAAAACTAAAATTGATAAACAAAGCAAGACAAAACTGTTTTCACTCATCAAACAAAGTATTCTAATTTTTAGATTTTGAAAACAGAAATCAAACACACCCTAACTCTTGTTTCCCGAGGTTCACATGAAATAAATCCCCATACCATGTCTCCTCTCCCTTTCTGCATATGACTACCTTACCTTCACTTTCCAAAACTAACTCATCCTTCCACTACCCGCTTGATGGAGAGTCTAAGATAAGTTGAGAGAGAGATTTTGTGTAACAGAGAGTGAATCTCATATTATTGAATATAAAAAAAGTTAGTTACAGAGTAGATATTTAGAGAACTCTGAACTAAGAGAGTGCAGCTGTTAATAGCTAAGAGGGAAGTGTTGTTAGCAAAAGCTAACGGCTCTAACTAAACTGTTTTAACAGTTATACATATATATACTCTAATACCCCCCCGCCCTCCTCTCAAACTCAAAGGGAAGAGTTTTTAGAGGAAAAACTCTTCACATTGAGTTTGTCCCTAAGAAATTCAAAACGAGCTGAAGAAAGGGGCTTGGTCAGCACATTTGCCCACTGATCCAGAGCAGGAATATGAAAGATGAAGAGCTTCTTTGCCAGAACTTGTTCCCTAACGAGAAAGACATCGATCTCCATATGTTTGGTGCGACTGTGGAACAAAGGATTTTGAGCAATTGACATGGCACTCTGATTATCACAAGGAACAGGAGGGGTAAAAGGGACTTGCAATTATGTCAGGCATGAAACCATGTCAGCTCAGCAGAGGTTTAAGCCAAACTACGGTACTCAGCTTCAGTACTGGACTGAGCAATGACCTTCTGTTTTTGAGACCACCAAGATATCAGATTTGGACCAAGAAAGATAGCTGCCCCTGAGGTTGAACGCCTGTCATCCACGTCAGAAGCCCAATCAGCATCACAAAATACACAAAGAGCCAAGGGCTTGGCAAGAGAAGCATGCTGAAGAAGTAACCAATGGGACAAGGTACCTTTAAATACCTTAAAATCCTTTTAACTACTGCCCAATGAGATTCAAGAGGCTTGGCCATAAACCGAGAGACTTTGTTAACAGCAAAGCTGATTTCAGGTCTAGTTAAAGTGACATACTGTAGTGCACCCACCACTGATCTGTATAAAGTTGGATCTTGAAAAAGATCAGCACCATACTTGGGCAACATGCAATTAGAAACCATGGGAGAGGATATAGAATGCGCTTCTGCCATGTGGGTTTTGTGAAGTAAATCACGAATATATTTACCAAGTCATAACTATAGAGTTACTAGGCAGATACTTGATCTCTAGGCCCAAGAAATAATCCAAGTGACCAAGTTGCTTGAGAGAGAAGGCAGTGTTGAGTTTATGAGTTAACTGCTGAATGAGTGAAGTAGAACTACCTGTGATGATAATATCATCCACATAAACCAGAGGATAGACAATATGAGACTGATTTTTGTAGATAAACAGTGAGGAATCACATTTACTGCCCACAAAACCAAACTGAAGAAGAGTAGACTTCAACCTATCAAATCACTGCCTTTATTTCCAACTAAGCTATTAATTCTCACTAAAAATTAATTCCCACCAAGCCTTTATTTCCCATTAGAAAACGAATTCCCACTAAGCATTAAATTTCAATAGAAATAAAACCCTACTAGCTATCATAATGGTTTAGGAAGCCTTAAAATCATCAAAATTGACCTAAAACATATGAAAAGTCATCTTAACTTATTACATCAAAATTAAATATAAAACTAATGAAAAATTAGAAAATGGATCTTAATTGGTTCTTTAGCCCACAGCTGCATCTAGAGCATATAGTGTAGGGCTCATCGTACTCTCCAAATTATTGTCTTTTAGTTTGCTGAAATTATCTTCACAATGTAGACATGAGACAATACTTAGTTTATTTGTAACAAAAGCTTGGTGCATATAATCCTTATGTTCTAGGTTGAGGGGTATTAATATACCTTTGTAGTATTAGGCCAATAAGCCCATTATTATTGATATGATCCAATCAAAGTCCAATTAGTACAAAATCTTTTGCAATGGATGTATTAGATTTCAGCTTAAAACCAATTGGTACTAAGTGAAGTTGACCAACAAATATATAAGCTGCATCTCGAGAATTGAAGCAAGTAATGTGAGACTTCCTACCCCCCCGCCCCCCACCCCAAACCACAAATGCCTGCCAAAAAAGGCAAGCCTTCTAGAATAGGCGAGAACCAAGATAGATTATGGGTTCTGATACCATGTTAGATTTCATCTTAAAATCAATTGACACTGAGTGAAGTTACCCAATAGATACATAAGCTGCACTCCAAGAATTGAGGCAGATAATGTGAGACTTCCTTACAAAATGGAATGCCTAATGACTAAAGCAAGATTGAAAAGAATTAAAAGGACTTTCCAAAGCTTAGTCATGCAAGTGTTCAAACCAAGAATTTCAAATATCCTAAAGTGTGATATACTTTATTCCATTGATCATCATTATACATGTTGAACATGGTTATTTTTAATGAGAAACAAGTCTAATTTTTTTTTTATCTTAGCAATTTTATCCTGAAATTAAAACTCAACTTGGCATTCTTATTTGCTCTTTGCATAGCAACAATGCTCATGAATACTTGTCCCATTAATTTCAGCAGTTTATGGCATCCAACGGCATTTTTCACCAAACATCTCAAGGTCATACCCCTCATCTCATTAACACCACTCAGACCCTTCTCCTCCCCAGCCATGTTCCACCTGGCTTCTAAGGTGATGTTCTCTACGACTTGTTATCTCATTAATCGCATGCCTTTGGATTCAAGTCCCTCACTTTAGTGCACTCAGGCCCAATGATGCATTTACCTCATTGTGTATGTGGATGATATTGATTATAACTAGTGTTGAGATTAAAGAACATAACTGAAAATCAGTGTATTTCTCTTTATTTTCATTGTCTCAAAGACTGTGAGTATATATAGATACAAAAAGATAAGCTAGTAAACAAAGGAAAAGATTAATCAAACTCTAATCTAAATCTTAGAGATATAATCCTACTAGATAAGATAAAAGTTTCCTACTTTCCTAGAAATAAGCCATCATATCTCTTAATCTCAACCATATAAACAAAATCATATCTTAATCTCTACCATATTATAACAAAAGCATCAGTTATCATATCTCCTAAATCTCTATCATATCATATCTTAACGCTCCCTTGCAAGCTGGAGTATATAAATAAAATGCTCCAAGCTTGGAACATAACTGAAGCATCAGAAACTGAAAACATCTCCAAGGTGACTCCAGTGGGCAGAGTATATTATTGAATTTAGGTGGGAAAGAGAAAGAAACAGAAAGACAGAAGAAACAGAATGGAGAGGATAGAAGGAAAGAGAATAGAAACAGAGGTCAGAAATGTGCACTGCACTCTGATTATCATTCAGTTTGTCTAAAATACAAAAAAACCTGCCTTATTTATAGACAGCTACCTAATAGCCATAAAATAACAATAGCTGGCTAAAACTAACTAATTGACATAAAGTTGTGCCTTGGTGACTTGTTGGTCATGGGTTCGAATCCGGAAACAGCCTCTTTGCATATGAAAGGGTAAGGCTGCGTACAACATCTCTCCCCATACCTTCGCATAGCGAAGAGCCTCTGGGCAATGGGGTACGAAGTTTTTATATCAATACCCCTCCCCCATAAGAAGACCCTTTCCCTCAAGGTCTTGCATTTCAAACGTAGAGAATTGCAGTTGAAACTTGAATAAAGGAACCCAGAAATCGCATCAAATGCATTATTAAATTCTGCCAAGGTGCCATGCTGTTGCAAACGCCTCAAATCTTGAATGTGATCTTGATGGCATGTATGGTGGAGCCCTTCTCTGCAACCATGTCCAAGATTGATGAAGGCATAATACCTTTTGCGTGTTAGCTAATGCAGCTGATTAGAAATACCCTCCACCATGTCTAAAAGTGCATCAACCTTTGCAAGCTTTTGTTACATTTGAACAAATATTTCTTCCATTCCATGCATCATCATCTGTGATCTTGTTTTTGTGTCCATGGGTGAAAAGATTCTGATCACTGTTATAGAATTTAGGGAGGAAACAGAAAGAAAGAGGGAAAGAGAGAAGAAACAGAATAGAGAGGATAGAAGGAAAGAGAAGAGAAACAGAGAGGTTGTACTCTGTGATTATCATTCAGTCTGTCTAAAATACAACAGACCTGCCTTATTTATAGACAGCTACCGAACAGCCATAAAATAACAGTAGTTGACTAAAACTAACTAACTGACATCCTTTGCTTTTTATGTTTACATATCAGTGTACAACACCAAAAACTGAAGATTAACTTAAGATTCTTCTTCTAACTCAGATGCTACGGGGAATCAGACTGAAACCCATGACAACGATGCAAGGACATTAGAGGCCAATGCATCTGGGACAAGGACAGACCAGTAAGCAGTTGTGATAAACTGATGTCTATGACAATAACTGATGGGACTAGTAAGCAGTTGCTGAAAAAGATGATTCTTGACCAGATCGAACCCAAGGACTGTAATTGAGTCAATGATTGGGCCAATGCCAGTGCATTTGGGACAAGGATGAGGCCAATGCATCTGGGACAAGGACAGACCAATCATTTGACCAAAGTTCCACTTTCCAAATTCAATACACAAAAGTTTAACCATGAAGAATCCACACTCACGGCAAGCACCAAAACACCCCCCATGTGACATAGTGTAACCGATTCCTGCTGCTACAACCATTGCTCTCTCACTTTATCTCTAACAAACAAAATCTGGGAAGTAATCAAACACACGATGAATCTGAGATCGAAACTCCAAATCGACGAAACATAATATGGAGCTCTAAAAATCTAAGAAAAGGAGAGAGGGTTTTTTTTAAGAGAAGCTGCTAAAAGAATAATGGAATCAAAAGCGAAGAAGAAAAAAACTCTCATGGCAGCGGAAATAACTGAAATTAGTGAGAAAAAGAATTGGAGTAAGTAGAAAATAAAAACTGATAAAGATCAAAGAAAAACTCTCATGGCAATGAAAGACAATTTTGTTCATGGAGGATGTCGTGGCTCTGATACCATGATGAGATTAAAGGACAGAACTGAAAATCTGTGTATTTCTCTTTATCTTCATTGATTCAAAAACTGTGCGAATATATAGATACAAAAAGATAAGCTAGTAAAAAAAGGAAAAGATTAATCAAAATCTAATCTAAATCTTGGAGATATAATCCTACTAGATAAGATGAAAATTTCCTACTTTCCTAGAAATAAGCTATCATATCTCTAATCTCAACCATATAAACAAAATC